>NC_133161.1:76862348-77165378 GCF_040802235.1 Manis javanica
AGGGAAAAACGCATGATTTTCTTTGTCCTCAGGCGCCCGTCTCAGGTACCCACTCACCAGTCTTACTGCCCTGTTTCCCTGGTATTGGGGTCCCTGTCCCTTTAAGGCTTCCAAAAAGCACTTGCCAAAAAAAAAAAAAAAAAAACCGCTCCGGTTTCTTTCCACCCGCTGGTAGCCGGGGGTAGGGGCGCTCGGGTCCCATCAGGCCGGGACTTGTATCTTACCCCCTTCGCGAGGCGCTGGGTTCTCACAGTTGTGGATGTGGTCTGGATGTTTTCCTGTGTCCTCTGGTCTCTATTTTAGGAAGAGTTGTCTTTATTATATTTTCATAATTCTATGTGGTTTTGGGAGGAGAGTTCCGCTGCTCTACTCACGCTGCCATCCTCAGGATTTCTTTCATAATCAAAGAATATGCGTTTAGAAATATTTGGCTTATTCAGTATTAAATGGCTTTTAGATATCTGAGGTCCTTGAAAAGTGGATTTCAGTTAGATAAAACAATATTCTAATACTCAAGCATAGTTACAAAATTATATATTTCATATTTAGGAATAGTCATAGGTTTATCATATATAGAATAAACTTCAACCAGGATGTTTAAAAGATAAGGAATTGGTAAATAAATATTAATGCATAATGTTAAGACATTGGAGTACTAGGTGATCCTTAATATATTTTAGATTTATGTTTGTTGGCAGAAAATGTGCTTGATGTAGTATATGATGAATGAAACAGATTAAAAATCACATGTACAGTATGATCTAATTTGTAGCATAGATATATTGTGTGTAGAAAAATCTGAAAGACTATATATCAAAGTGTCAGCAGTACTTATTTCTGGATGGTGGGATTGAGAGTGATTTTTCTCATTTCCAATTTTTATGCAATGGCCATATATTATTTGCATAATAAAATAATACATTAGTAAAGGGGGTATTTAAAGAAATTTTTTTGCAAATTCTATTTGTCTTTCCTTGTCTTCTAATGTTTTCTTTAGAATTAGGTCTTTTTTTCCTGAAATGAACTAGTAATAGTTTGAGAATAATAATTTAATTTTCAGGAGAAGACTTTCTTATGAGACTTGAAAATTGCCAGGACAATAATCTGAGTTTGGTTAGGCAGTTTAGATGTGAAACATAGCTTATCTTTAAAACATGAAAAGGTGTCACCACTTGTGTGCTGCTTTCACTTTACTATGATTTTTGATTAAATACACAATTCAGTGTTTTGTGATTGATACTGTCAAATTTACTCTTGCATGGATAAAATACACAGTTTGAAAAAATTCCTGAGAACTTGAAAACTCAGAGAAATGCTTTAAAAATTTCTAACAATTCTTTATTTAAATATGAGAGACCACTAACTGCTCATATAATGGTTCTTTGAAGGTTCTCTGCTCCCCAGATGTTTTTGGTGAAGCCTTAAATTGAACAGAGCATTTTATTCCAACCTGATTTAAAGCTTGATAGTTTCCAATTAAATGTAGAATAAGCACAAATGCCTGGTCATAGACCTTTTCTGGTTTTAACCATTGGAGGGATAGAGGGAGGCAAGAATATAAGCAAGATTCAGGCATAGAAACAGGCTAACATTGGGAAATGGGAGGATGTAAAGCAAAACTCTACTTCATGGTTTTTCCTGGGTTCCCCCAATGTCTGTTTAAGTTTGGTACAAAAAGAAGTTTGGAAGAAATTTGCATTGTTTTTTTCATTACCTTGTTTCAGCACAAAGTTTAGCAAGCCGTCAAACTTCCACTTTCCTGCAAATAACACAAAACATTCACGATAGGTCACTGGGGATTGGCTGTAGGTCAGTGTGGTGGAGCACAGTGTGGATAAGCACAGGGAGATCTGCTCTATAGCTTTAGGCCCTATTCCATATAGATGGTTCTGTGTTACCTATTGAATCAGTTTTTGTGGAGTCCTGCCTATTTGTGATTTCAGAATAATAAAGATCCTATCTGATGTGGGATAGAAAGGTATATCCCGAAGTTACAAGATTTGGATGTGGTGGGATGCTGACTAATTGTTCACTTGGTAAACGGAATATATTCAAACCCCTGCTTAAGATTTCACAGGCAACTTTCTAGCACATAGCAGAGTTCACAAACACACAATTGGTTGTAGATTATTAAATTGAGAAATACTTATTGGAAACATAGCCTGAATACTTATATGCTTGTGGCTGGATTTACCCATAGAAGTATAATAAAAATTGTAGGAAACATCTTTTGATTTTGCCTATCACCCTTTAATCTTATTTTGGTTAATAGCACCCCACCTTTCTTTTAGGAATTTCCCCTCCTCCATCCCATTGGTCATGATGGACTTGTTAATTACATGCACTGCATTTTCCCATGTCCCCCAACCACTGGTGCTAATGACCCAAGAACCCATATGAGATCATAGAGTCCCAGGATTTTGAGTCTTTACAAGGCTGGAACTGAGTCATTCTGACTGCAGGGCCTCAAAGATATTTCCTTTGACATTTGATTTTTCCCTGGATACTTTTCCTCAAAGCTATTTCTGAGAGAAGTCTCCAGAAGGGTTCTGATTCCTGTCCTCATCAAGGCCTGTTTGTTCAGGTGGTTTCTTATTTTGTGGGCTACATATTTTTAGCTATGATTCTAGTAAACAAAAAAATTGTGTTAGCCAGGATTGTTTTCTAATTTAAACTTGACTGCTGAATTGACCTGGAGCATTGGCATCATCTCAACCCCATCCCTGATAAGAGGGAGCCTGGGATCCTGGCTGGGATCTTCTGTGTCTAACTTCAGGTTAGGCAGAGTGTGAGAGTGAGTGAATTTTATGAAAGGCAGCAGTGCGTGGTTTTGAGGCTAAGTTGTGAGACATCCTTCCCTGAAAAGCCTACCATCCAAGACCAGGCCAGCCCTTCAGCAGAAGCGTCAATGCAAAGGGCGAAAGACAATGCCTATGCAGGATGGGCAAAGGAGAGAAGTGGAAGTATGGAGCCCAGCAGGAAGAAGACAGCAAGAGAGAGATGTATCTTTATTGAAGACATTTTCTGGGTGTTGGCATCTCGCCCAAGATATATTTATAGTTGAGGTATGGCTTCTCTCTGGTCAAGGGAATTGCTATATTGGCCTAACTGATTCTGTTTAGATAGTATCTTTCACTTAAGTAGCATTGTACCACTGAATTTCTCAAATGATTTACTCTCCTACTTGCCTTTCCTTGGGCTATTTTTCTGTATGAATTTCTCTTCTCAGTTTGCCCTGTGAGATACCCATCCTTTGAGATTTATTTCCTCTGAGGAGTCTATTTTGATTCATAAATCAGATATAAGCTTTGTTTATTCATTACATTGCAAAATCACTTCTGAGCATTATTTTATAGTGTGGATTAGCTGAAGTGGAGCTGATGGTGGTGAGTGTGTTTTAGGCAAGTGAAACAAAGATGTACAAAAAGCTGGGCTGAGGGAGTTCCTGGCAAATTTAGAAACCCAATATGCTTATTAATTACTTTTTATTGGAAGTTAATTGGGGAAGTGGTGGGGTGAGATTGCTGAGAAGTGACCAGTAAGGTTGACATGGGTCAGATGGTACTGCTTTTATATGTCTGTTGAGGAAAAATGAATCATGGAGGGGCTTATAAATAAATATATTACATCGTTGGCCTAATCACACAACCAGAAGAATCAGCATTCAAACTTAGTTTGCATCTTACTTCAAATCTCCAGCTCTTTGTCTCTAGTCTATTCTGCATATTGAAATAATTCCTGCACTGGAATGTGCAAGAAACATATAGCCTGGATTATAGCACTGTTCACATAAAACAGCTCAAGGTGCAGTTGAGAGAAAGATGTGATTTTAAGGGCAAAAAGTATACCTAAAGAAGGAAAACTCTTTAGAAATACTATTTGATGAAACTTTAATAAAATAACAATTTTGAGCACTTTACAGACTGAGAATATTCTGTACTTTGTGTTAAAATTCCAAATATGAAAAGGTGACTGCTCTTAGAGAGATATGCACAGTGCTGGATAATAAGGAAAACAAAAGATCAGCAGATCAGGAAGGGTCAGGATACACACAGTTCTTTATAAACAGAACTGATTCTAAAGGTTTTCATAAGAAAATGTTTATCTAGCAAACCTATAATACAATTCAGATCTGCTCTTAGAAAAGTCTGGAAATTTTCAGACACAAATAATGATTTACTAGTGAAAGATTAGAAGTTAAAATAGGAACTACAGGTGTGCTTTTGGAGAAGCAAATTGAATCATGCTTAAGTTAATTATTTAGTATAATATGTATGATTCCTAAACTTCTGTGCAAGTCATAATTTTAGATTCTTAATCTCATAATTATTGAGGGCTAAGTTACCCTCTCAGAAAGTATAAGTAATATATAAATAACCTAGATGAAACTCAACTGAGAGATGCTTTCAAAATTTGTGTGAAATACCTATACAATACTCTGTATAATCTTAGCTCCTTTTCCTCTAACCTGAAATGATCAGAAAAGGTCAGGAATAATGATAGTATTTCCAAAATTTGGTGATTCATCAGAATCACATGAATGAATCCTTGAATGAATCTTGCTGTCCTCCACAGCATAAATGAAACAATCTCCATGACCCATCTTGAAAATTTGTATTTTTTTATTCATCCTTATGCAGGTGTTTCTGATGATAAAACTGCCTCCCCAAAACATGTATGTACCCTCTCTTTGGTATTGACAACTATGCAGGAAATAAAGGAGGGTGAGTTAAGAGTTCCAGCGAACAGTTCTGCTATTACTATGTGCGCATCCTCCATATAAACTAGCAGGTTATTTATTTCACAAATCAATTGATCTTTTACCTAAGATTCAACAGTTAATTTTACAATGAGCACAAAGTTAAGTTATCTCTGAAATTATTCTTTCTGGGCCCCAGATTTCTTATGTGCTTTGGTCTGCCAAAATCCTTGATGATTTCCAAACATCCTTCCTAGAGCAGATGACTTTGAGGCATAAGTGTTACATAGTAAGGTCCTTTGGAATAAGATGTATATCTAAATAAATTAGCTTTGCAAACCTCTTAATAATGCACAACATTGTACATCTTTCCAGAGTTCAGTGGGTATTAGAAAAATTTAAAGATGAGAAGGGGTGGTTTTGTGCTTAGGAGGAGAGTGGCCAATCATAGAGGCGTGACTTAAGGAGTTTAGGCAAACATTTCCCCTCCAGTTCGAATATGATTGCTCTCTGGTAGCTAAAGCCTAGTCCACTGATCCTTTTCAACATGCAAATAAATCTCTTTTTAGGTGGTTGCTCCTCTGGGAGAATAAAGAATACCCAGACTTTCAGTGTATGGAGAGTACCTGTGCAAGTGTGTGTGTGTGTGTGTGTGTGTGTGTGTGTGTGTGTAAGAGAGAGAAAGTGAGGAGGGAAGGGGTGGCTGGTGAAGAAGAATAAGACAGAACAAGAAGGCTGAGACCCATTGTTCCCTGATTCTTTTGCCATATTTCCTCTTGACAATGCTTAAACATGAAGGTTAAGCTATGGACGCAGGTCTAAGGGCTTGTTTCTGCCTTCTCAAAAATTATAGCTTTCAACCCCTCTTTCTACTCTTCAGTCAATGGTTTTAAACTTTGCTCTTCAGGGACTATAAAGAATAGTCATTCAGTCAAGGACTGTTTATTTAGTGCCCTCCAGGGTGCCTAGAGCTGAACCAGAGAAAATTAATAGCATTAAACCCTTAAGCTTTGATGCTTGTTCTGCAATACAGAGCTGCTTAACACATATGCCCAAAGGGATATTTATACTTCTTTTTAATGTGTATTAAGAGAAGAAAAAAATATTTGCCCTGCTTATTAACACCTCTTTAATGTCTAGTGCACCCTTTTGAAGTCAGATTTATTAAGGTATATTTACACATTGTAAAATTCACCCTTTGTTAAGTATTGAGTTCCTACTGTTTGCCTATCCCATAATACCATATAAATGAATCCTGTGGCTTTTTGAGACTATCGTCTTCCATGTGGTGTAACACACTTGGGATTAAGCCCCCTTAATGTGAATCAGAAGTTCGTTTTTTAACGTTGCTGAATAATACTTCACTGTATGGATGTATTTCATAGTTTACCTGACACCAATAGTGTATCTATTCAGCACTCAAGGAAAACTAGACTTTTTTCCAGTTTTTGGTGATTATGAATAAGCCCATTTCGGGCATTTTAACTTTCTTTAATAAGTTTTTGCATTGTATATCTTTCCATTTTTTTACTTTTATTCCATCTATTTCTTTATATTTAATGTAAGTTTCTTGTAGGCAGCATAGAGCTGGATCTACTTTTTAAGTCTAACTAATAATCAGTTTCTTTTAACTGGCATTTCTAGGCCATTTTCATTTAACACAATTATTTATATATTTGTGTTTAAATTGGCCATCTTGCTAATTGTTTTTTATATATTTATGTACATTTTATAATTATTTTCTTCTCTGCCATGTTCACATTAATTATATATTTTTTTGTGATAGCACTTTTCTCCACTATTGCTTTAATAGTTACACCTCTTTTTTAGTTTTTGTATTCTCTACAATATGTATCTGTGACTTACCACAATCTACCTCCAAAAATATTATAACATTCACACAGAGTATAGGAACACCATAACAATATATTCCCATTTCTTCCAGTTTACCATTTGTGCTATTGTTGTCATACTTTATACACCCAAATATTTTATAAAGTCATAATGCATTGTTATATAGTTTGGCTTTAGACAATTATCTTTTAAAGGAATTAAGAAAACATCTGTTTTATATACTCCCTTTAATAAATCCTTTCCAGTGTTCTACTTTCTTTTGTGTAGCTCTAAATTTCCATTTTTTACTGGAAGTATTTCCTTTGACAGCTCTTGTAGTGAGTGTTTACTAGTAGTGAATTATTTCTGCTCTGATTTATTTGAAAAATGTGTTTATTTCACAGTCATTTTTCATCTCTTCACCAAGGAGTCTGATTATTTTTCATTCATTGGGAAATGATAATTGAATATTTACTATGCACCAGGCCCTATTATTTTATATATATTATATATATAAACTGTACATGTAGTTTGTAAAATGTATACAAATATATATACTATCTATGTATAGTCATATATATGCACACACTGATAAAGAAGACAAGTGAATGATAGATATAAGTAGAGAAACAATGCAATGACATGTGATAAGTTCTGTGATAGGCTTAAGTATTCAGTATTACGGTGTAAGAGGAAATATACCTAACTCAGGCTTGATATGGGAAAAGGAATTTTTCTTGAGAAAGTAACATATTGGTTGGGACCTATAGGCTAAACCCTAAGTGCAGTTAACAGAGACACAATCAATAGTAAGAGATACTAAAATGCTGTTTTTATAATTAGTAAAAAAAAATTAATGTGTGCTATTTTTCAGGGAACCAGGGTTAGAATTCCTTAATGAAACCAGACATTTTTTAACTGACTGGATTTTTGGTTATTTTACTATGTATTGCAGTAGAGTTATAGCATCTACTTTCATATTTCATTTTAAGCAAACAAACAAGTATTCACTTTCTAAAATGAGTACTTACTTTTAAAATGGATTGGCCTTTTAAATAGTTTACTGTCAACCAATCATTCTCAACCGTGAAGTCATCAAGAGCATATTTATTACATAGATTTTGTGTGTTTTTTTATTTTCTTTATAAATGTTAGACAATGCAACACTGTTTGCTCATTCCTCTTTACTAAAGAAACTGAGGTTACTTTCTCTTCTCTTTACCCTAAATGTCACCTACAAATTTGACAACTGTCGAAGCTTTGTGAGATTCTAACAAGAACAATTGATAACCTGATAAACAGTGCCATAAATTCATTAAAATTTGAACTAGCTATACTAACTACTTTCACTTAGGGTGTGGCAGAAGGAGATGGAGCAGGAGAGGTACTCATGTTTTTCCCCCAGTACCAGTCCCTTCTCACTCTAAAATATTAGATTTTGTATTTTCTAATTTAGAGTGATGTCAAGTAGGAAAAGTAGATGCAAACATCCAGGTGCCGCAGAGTTCTGTTTTGCTATTCTTTCCTTGAGCAACATGGGGTCATTTAGGCTTAGAAAATGTATGCCATTTGTTTAAAAATATATTAGTAAAAGCAGAATTGGAACTTGAGGTCATATCTGAATCCAAGTCCTATATTCTTATCATTAATAAATAAATTTAACTCACTGGATAAATGTATACTTATTTTGCACCTACAGTGTCTAACACAGTGACAAACTTGGTACATAAAGATAAATAAGATGTGTTTCCTATAGCTACTTAAAGAAGGCCACTGGATAAATTGATAGTCCAAGAAAGTTTTAAGGTCCATGATATAAATATTGGCTGCCTAGTGAGTGTCCAAAGGATGGAGTAATCTATCCTCCCAAGGGTAAGTAGGCTCAGAAGAGACCTCATGGTGGATGTGATGTCTAGTCTGAGTCCTGGAATATGAACTTGTATTCAACAGCCCAAAACCAGGTGATAGGGATGCAAAAGGTTATTTCAAGGAAAATGTGCAGCTTGAGCAAAGGCACAGAGGTGAGATTTTCTCCAATGGACACCTTACAACAGGTTAATTCATTAGAATAGCTTCGTTGCCCTGGGGAAATGGGACAGGCAGAGCTGTTTTTGATGCTTTGTAGAGCACAGCTTGGTGAAAGCAGAACTGGTGACACAGTGGGGTAATGTCTCTCTGACATTGTACATAAAAGAGGGACATTTCATTGAACAGAATAATTTTTGGTTATTATAATTATATAATTTATATAATTTTGGGCCAAAGCTTCGAGAGTAGATTTTCTTATGAATTTTGTAAAAAACTGAAAATGCTACTTTGGCCAGGGAAAATATAATTCCAGTTTGCCTGGAATTTGTAGGCTCTGTAAGGCCATTTAGAGCCAAATGTTAAGTCTTTAATGTATCACAGTAAGAAAGGTTATCCATAAAGCAGATGGCTTGCAATTTCTAAATAAAAGAAGGACTCACAAAGTTAAAAGCTTGATGAGGAGGAGCAAAACAATCTGCAAGATTTAAGCAGCTAAATGAGTTAAAAGAAGAATGAAATGAAATCGGTCAATTGCTTAGCATAGTGGTTCTCAAAGTTGGCTGCACATTAGAATCACCTGAGGAGCTGTTAAAAGACCCAAATATCCAGGTTGCACCCCATACCAATTATCAGAAAATCTGTGGGTGCTAGCCAAATACCAATAATTTTTAAAGATCCTTAGGTCATTATTATGTGCAGAAGCATTTGGAAACCAGTTGCCTAGACCAACATCTACTTCACTTTATTTCCTTAGGATAGCTATGTGTAGCAAAACTTTGTAGTCAGGAAAGAAATAGTGAGAAAGCCGTTTTTCTTTTAAAAGCTGTTCAAACCAGGAACTAGAATGTCTAATTGAATTTTAGAAGTATACAGATAATTTTTAAGTTGCTTTTTTTTCTTATACTGGCAAATTCTTGAGCTATCTTGTCTATCATCATATACATTAGAATAAGAGATGACTGATAATTCATTATTATGTGCTGAAAATCAGAAATGACAGTAATGCATACAAAGTACTATTCACTTGGCATCTTTCCCAGATCACCTAAGCCACAAGAAAATATTATTGTAAATTCCCACTTTGTTCTGTAGATTGGTTAGGACAATGACCTTACCATTCTTTTTATGAAAGACAACAGTGAGGTGCAAGGAACTGAAGTTGAATATCTAGGTTTATTGATTTTCATGCCCAGATTGCATCTAGTGTCCCTGCACTGCCTGAGAGACCAAGCCAAAACCAAATGCTCACATGATTAAAATTGGATGTCAAAAATGCTATTTTTAGGATGAAAAGTGACAAGCTGAAAATTTTGCTTTGAAATCAATATATTTACCCCAAAGGCATCATATATCCAATGAAACAATTAAAGTAAGATTTGTGAGGAGGCAATGCTTAATATATGGTCTAAGGAAGAAAAATGATTATTCCTGAGGATAATTCTATGTATATTGTCTTAGTCAGTTTGGGCTGCTATAGTAAAGTAACAAAGAAGTGACTTATAAATAACATAAATTTATTTCGCACAGTTCTGAAGCTGGGAAGCCTGAGATCAGGATGCTAGCTTAGTAGGGTTCTGGTAAGAGCCCTTCTCTGGGTTGCAGACTGCTGAATTCTAATGTATCTTCACATGATAGAAAGAATCATTCTTTCTATCTAGCTCTCTGTCCTCTTTTTACAAGGATACTAATCTTGTTCATGAGTGTTCAACCCTCATGATTTAATTACCACATTTAAAAGATTAACGTTGGAGGTTAGATTTCAAATATGAATTTGGGGTGGGCACATATATTCAATTCATAATATATATTAAAACACATACAAACCAAGAAATATTTATAGCACATCTACAATATCCTTAACATTCACCAGGCATCATGGTACAAATAAACAGAAGATAGTTTCTTGTATAAGAAGATTGTAACATATTGGTATGCCTAAGATAGCACTTGCCATAAAATTAGCATATGTAGTAATATAGCCTATAATTGTTTGGTGAAGCTACAGTGAGAAACTTACTCTTGTCCCATAATAGTGTGAGAGTAGTCACTTCTCTTTTGTACCTTCCCTTTCAATATTATAGAAAAATATATTAAACTCATAACTGAGAAGATATACATCAAAAAAGTGTAAGAGGAGATTGATATGAGGAGCTTTAAGAAAATTTGGCAGTGTCTGAATGAGAAGGAAGACTCTAGGGGAAAACAGAACACCTGAAACAAAGGACCAGTAAAGTACCAGATACAAAATCGATCTGGCTTCCTTTACATTAACATTTCATGAATAGGGAAATAAAAAACTTTGCAAGTTGTAACATCTCTTTAATTAATAAATTCCTCCATCAGTTCCTCCACCAGACTGTTTGTTATTGATAGAGACAATGTTTTATTAATCTTTGATTCCTTTGTACAAGTACAGTGTTCTGCATATAACAAGAATTTTATAGTTGTAGAACTTACCTTAAATTAAGATGAAAGACACAGCTCACATGAAACTTAATCATGAAAACTGAAAATTTCCTCAAAGATCAGAAACAAGACAAAGGTACCACTTTCACCACTTCCATTAAACATAGAACTGGAAATCCTAGTCAGATCAGATAGGCAAGGAAATGAATCTATTGTGGAAAGGAAGAAGTGAACTGTCCCTCTGCAGATGACATGAGTGTATATATATATATATATATATATATATATATATATATGAGTATGTATCTATATATATGACATGAGTATATATATGTTTACTCATTATATATACATACATACACACACATCTTAAAGACTCCACCAAAATACTGTTAGAACTAATCAACAAATTCAGTAAAGTTATAGGATACAAAAATCACACAAAAAATGGTTGGTATTTCTATACACAAACAATGAACTTTGAAAAGAAAATTAGAATACTATCTTATTTACAATATCCTAAAAAAGAGTAAAATAGGAATAAACTTAAGCAAGGAAATGACAGACCTGTACATAAAACTACAAAGCAATGATAAAAGAAATTAACACACAAATGAAAAGGCATCCTATGTTCATGGATTGGAAGGCTAATAATTGTTGAAATGTCCATACTTCCCCAAATGATCTCAGATTCAATGCTATCCCCATCAAAACCCCAATGGCATTTTTTTTTTTACTTAAGAAGAAAAAAAATCATCTGGAAACACAAAGGACCCAGGCAAAGTGATCTTGAGGAAGAAAAAAGCTATAGGCATCGTATTTCTTGATTTCAAAGTATATAACAAAGCTACAATAATTAAAGTAGTGTGGTACTGACATAAAAACAGGCATATAGACCAGTGGAGCACAGTAAAAATAAATTAATGCATATACAGTCACCTGATTTTTGACAAGGTACCTAGAATACACAATGGAGAAAGAAGGTTAGTCTTTTCAAGAAATGGTTTTGGAAAACTGGATATCCACATGCAAAAGAATGAAACTGGACTCTTATATTACACCATATATAAAAGTCAACCTCAAATGGATTAAAGACTTCAACGTAAGACCTTAAGCTGTAAAACTACTAGAAGAAAACATATGGAAATAGCTCCTTGACATTGGCATTGGCAGTGAGTTTTCTGGATATGATACCAAGAGCATAGATAAAAAAAAAAAAACAAAAATAGACAAATGTGACTACATCAAACTAAAAAACTGTACAGCAAAGGAAATCAACAGATTGAAATGAGAACTTATTAAATGGGAAAAATACTTGCATACCATATATATGATTTGTGTTAATATATAAAATGTATATTTAAAAACTAAAATTAAATAGAAAAAAACCCAAACAATCCTGTTCAAAAATGGGCAAAGGTCTTGAAAAGACATTTTTCTAAAGAAGACACCTAGTCACCAGATATATGAAAAGTGCTCAACATCACTAATTACCAGAGAAATGTAAATCAAAACTCCAATGAGATATCACCGCACAACTGTTATGAGGCTATTATCCAAAAGACAAGATGTAATGTGTTGGCAAGAGTGTGGAAAAACTGGAACCCTTATACGCTATTAGTAGGAATGTAAAATGGTGTAGGCGGTATGGAAAACAGTGTGGATGTTCCTCAAAACTTAAAATTAAAATTACCTTTTGATCCAGCAACTTCCCTTCTGCTATATAACCAAAAGAGATGAAATCAGAATCTCAAAGAGAGATATCTGCACTCCTTTCTTCATTGCAGCATTGTTCACAAGGACCAAAATGTAGAAATTACCCAAATGTCCACCAACAGATGAATGAATAAAGAA
Source organism: Manis javanica (assembly GCF_040802235.1). Lineage (NCBI taxonomy): Eukaryota > Metazoa > Chordata > Mammalia > Pholidota > Manidae > Manis > Manis javanica. The sequence continues at coordinate 76,875,169 of NC_133161.1, forward strand.
AATGTGGCATATACATAAAATAGAATATTATTCAGTCTTCTAAGAGGGAAATCCTATCATTTGCAACAATATGGGTGAACCTGGAGGACATCATGCTATGCAAAATAAGCCAGTCACAGATGGAGAAATATTACATCATCCTGTTTATGTAAAATACCTTAAATAGTCCAAACTCACAGAGACAGAGAACAGGATGATGGTTGCCAGGGGCTGGGGGTAGTGGAAATGGGGCATTGCTGTTGAATGGATAACAAGTTTCAGTTATGCAAGATGAACAAGTCTAGAGATCTGCTGTACATGTAGTTAACAATAGGACATTAGGATATATGCCCTTAAACATCTTTTAAGAGGGTAGATTTTATGTTCTCATGTAGTTGTCATTTATTTATCTCCTCTTATGTATGTGGATGTATATGAATTATGACTGTTGGTCTTATATTCACATGTTTCCAAATTGTGCTTTTTTTTGTTCTAATGAGTTGTAGGAGCTTTTTAATATACTCTGAATAGAAGTTTTTGTTAGATGTATGTACCAAGAATACTGGGAATTATCCAGACTATGGATTGTTTCTATTTTTATTTTTCATTTAAATGGTGGCTTTTAAATATCTCATGGTTTTACTTTTGATGAAGTATTATTTCTCAATATTTTAATGTTAATGCTTTTTTCTGTTTTAAGAAGTCATTGTCTAATCAAAGTTTTTCTTCTATTTTTGGAGGACTGAGATCAATTTCAACTTAATTTTTGTATAAAGAATACAGTAGGGTTAAGGTCCCTCTTTTACCTGTATGAATATATAATTTTCCAGCAGAGTTTGTTGAAAAGAATATTCATTCTCCATTGATTTACCTTGCAACCTTTGTTGAAAATCAATTTATTATGTATGCAGTTCAATTTTTGAACTTTCTTCTCTGTTCCATTAATCTCCCTAACTGTCCTCACACTTGCTTCATTATTATACCTAGGTTATTTCCATTGGTATTTACCATGAAAACAGAAATGTATTCCATTATTCTCCACTCCAAGGTTATTTACATCACAGTTCCATAAATTTAAAAACCAGCTTGTCAAATCCTCAGAAAAACATGCTAGGAATTTGATTAGGATTATATTGAGCCCACATACCAATTAAGGGAGAATCTATATCTTAATATTATCAAGTTTTCTAATATACTTTATGGATACTATTGTAAAGTGCATTTTTTATTTCCCAACAGTTCATTGTTAGTATATTGAAGTGCATTTAACTTTTGGATACTGCTTTTGTATCTTGAAACCTTGTAAGAATCACCTAACTGGTTGTAGTAGCTTTTTGTAGATGCCTTAGGATTTTCTATATACATGATGAAAACTGTGAGTGAAGAGATTTTATGTCTTTCTTTCAATCTTCATGTGTTTTTTTTCTTTTTATTGCCTTAGTTCACTGTCTAAACTTCCATTTTATTACATAATAGAAGTGTTGACAGTGAATATCCTTTACTTTTTCCTGATCTTAAGGGAAAAACATTTAGTTTTTCACCATTAATTTTTTAAATGTATATGCTTTATCAGGTTGAGAAAGTTTCATTATATTCCTAGTATCTACTTTCTTTTTATTATGTTCTAGGGACTACAAAGTTTCTTTCTATTCCTAGTATCTATTCCTTGAAAAAAAGTATCAATAGTTTGCTTTCTTATAATATCTTTGTATATTTTTTATTTTAGGGTAATGCTGGCCTCACAGAATGAATTGTGAAGTTTTTTTCTGCTCTAATATTTTCTGAAACATTTTTGTATTATGTCTTAAACGTTTGATAGAGTTCCCAGTGAATCCTATGGATACTGCTATAGTTAAATTCTGCAAATGTTGATATGTTGTGTTTTCATGATCATTTACTTCAGTACATCCATGAATTTTCTTCTGTGACTTTTTAGACTCAGTGACATTATTTGATAGTGTTTGACTCCATTTCCAGATATGTGAGGGTTTTCCGTATTTGTTAGTGATTTCCACTTCAACTGTTGAAAGATTTAATTCATTTTCAATTTATTAAGACATTTTAAGGCCCAAGAAATGGTTTATCTCCATGACCATTCTATCTAAGCTTGAAAAGTATGTGTATTGCGCTATGGTTTGGTGGAGTGTTCTGTCAAAGTCAATGGGATCAAGTTGGTTGACAGTTTTTCGCAGGTCTTGTATATCATTACCAATTTTATGTCTACATGTCTTGTCAGTTACTGAGTGGAGCACTGACATCTCCAACTTGTAATTTTTTATTTGTCTACTTCCTTTTCATTTTTTCAGTTATTGCTTCATACATTTTGAATATCTTTATTAGTGGCATATGAATATAGAATTTTTTTGTGTCATTTTGAACAACTGACCCTTTTTCATTATAAAATATCTATCTCTGGTGATATTCTAATTCCTGTGTACTTTTCTGATATTACCATAGTCATTCCAGCTTTCTTATGATTAAGGTTTGTGTGGCATGTCTCTCCATTCTTTCATTTTTAACCTTTGATTCTATGTTTAAAATGGGTTTCTTATAGGCAAGATATAGAATATTGATTTTTTAATCCAGTCTGATAATTTCTACATTAATTGGAATGTAGACCATTCAGTGTGATAAGGGTTATGTTTATGTCTGTGATTTTGCAAGTTGTTTTCCATTTGTCTAATCTGTTCTTTATTCCTTGTCTATTTTCCTTTCCTGCTTTGTTCTAAATGGTATTTCTTAGAATTTCAGTTTATTTGCAGAATTAATTGTATCTCTCTCTTTACAAAATATTTCAGTGGTTAAAGGGAAAGGGACTGGGGACAATGGGTGGGAAGGGAGGGGTTAGGGCGGGGAAAAAGAAAGACAGCATTACGATTAGCATGTATAGTGCGTGGGGGGCGTGGGGAGGGCTGCGCAACACAGAGAAGACAAGTAGTGATTTTACAGCATCTTACTACGCAGATGGACAGTGACTGTAATGGGGTTTGTGGGGGGGACTTGGTGAAGGGGGAACCTAGTAAACATAATGTTCTTTCTGTAATTGTAGATTAATGATACCAAAATAAAAAAAATTGAGCCGAAAAAAATATTTCAGTGGTTGTATTAGGGCTTGCAGTATGAATGTGTAACTTACTACACTCTTCTTTTGTATAGTGTTACACCACTTTACATGTAGTGTGAGAAACTTACCATAGTATAGTCTAATTTTCCATCTTGTCTTTGAGCTATTGCTTTCATAGTTTTCTTTCTCTGTAAGTTATAAATTCCACAATACATTGTAAATATTTTGCCATAGCCAAAAAACTACAGAATTTAAAAGAAACTTGAAAATGAGGATTTTTCCTTTTTATAGTCACATGCATTGTTATCATTCTGTTACTTTTCATTCCTTTGTAGGGATCCAAGTGTCCATCTGGCATTTGCTTTTCTATTCACAGAAAACTTTCTTCAATGTCTGTTTCCCCCCTCACTATTGATCCCTTTTCCACTCATTTCCAGACTGTCACTGAGTGTGAAGTAATTTGAATTATTTGGTAGATGAAATTATGTAGGATGTATTAACAAGTATCTGTAACAATTTAATAGTAGCTTACTAGTATCCTAAATGCCAAAGCCTTTTTTATATGAATTTAGATTTATAACTCGAAGGACAAGTTATGTTTTGTTGTCTGTGTGAGTTAGATATCCACTTATTATGTGGTCTAAAATATGACATGAAAGCTTTCTGGGAAAAATATAAAACCTTTATTGAACTAACTTGAAGATTGTTGAAAAGATTTAAAGAAGACTGTAAAAAAAATCTCTGAGATACACATACTGAAGGGTGATGTTTCTTCCTTTTAGATATCTAGTAATACTCTAGTCATTTGTCTTGATGAAAATTTGGGTTTGCCTGGTAAGGATGACAGTTCGTGAATTAACGTCAGTACTGTTTCTTCTTTTCCTATTTGGTATTGTATGTGTCCCTTTGGTTTCCACTTAGGAATAATCATTACAGAGGCTCAGTTCTCAATAGGAACATATTGAAATGAAATTGCTTCATATTGCACTGCTCTCAGGAAATAGAAATAATCATTCTAGATTAATATGGGTGACTTTATGGTGAGAGAAAATATAAGGACTATAAACCTAATATAGTACATACAAATTTAATGACAGTTGAAAAAATATGTTTGAGAATTTCTCAGCTGGTCTTTAAACAATCTGTTTATGTTATTTGTTAAGTAATATGTAACAATTAAGAAAAAGGAAGGAAAATATGCTAGGCATTTTATGTTATTTTAGTATTTTCTCTTAACTGCATTTTAATAAATAGAAGTATATTTAGAGACATGTAGACTGAAGGTAAAGAAGCCAAATAATTTGCCTAATAAATGGAGAAACAAGTATTCAAATTCAGCTCTTCCCTTTCCACTTATACCACCTACCACCCAATAATAAAAATGATTAACATTGAATTTTTTTGTTGAATTTTATTTATTTTTTCTGCTTTTCTCTTTGTCTGTCTGTCTTTGTTTCTTTCTTTCCATGTACTTAGAATGATGGTTGATAAATAGTATCAATGATTGATCAGGTCTAAAACCTTGGAATTTTCCTTTCCTCTGCTCCGTTTTACTAACCCCCCAGCCATCTGGTTAGGAAATCCTGTTGGCTCTTATTTTAAAGTATCTTTATGTTATTACCATTTCCTGTTACTCAGGTAGTTCTGCTGTCTGAGCCACCGTCAGTCCTTCCCTAGGTTACTGCAGTAGCCTCTCAGTAGTAGTTCCTGCTTTTGCATCCTACTTTCGAGATAGTAACTTGAAAACTTAAGAGGGATCAAGTCAATCCTATGGGCTCCTGTTGTTTCAGAGTACATGCCACGTTCCTTACAGTGGCCCCTAAAGCCCTACGTGATCTGACTCACCTCTTCAGCCTCATCTGCCAATTCTTCTTGTTTATCCTCATTTTTACTGTCTCCAGGCTAAAGGATCTTTATTTTCCTGTAACATGTTAGCATTCTTCCTACCTTAGGTCTCTGTGCTGGCTTCCTATGTTCTTCCCCAGCTCTGTAGGGGTTAGTACCTCACCCCACTTAAGATTAACTTAAATGTCTTTTGTCAACCAGGTCTACTCTGACCACTTGTATTTAAAATTGCAGTCCATATTCCCAATCTTCCCTCTCCTTTGTTTCATTTCCATAGTACGTATTACTTTCTAACATACTGTATAATTTAAACTTTCATGCTCTTATCTATCTCCCTGCACCTCCTGATGACAGAATATAACCAAAGGAGACAGATCATGTTTCAATCACTTATCTCTCCAGTATCCAAGAATACAGTATATATTCAAGTAATGAATGGGTAAATAAGTGCTGTAACAGCAGGAGTTGTGCAAGTGGGGAATTGTTGCAAAGAGGAGTGTGGGATGTTAGCTGGAAGTAGGGAAGAGTGGGAAGATCTAGGTTTTTTATTTCCTTTTTTACTGAAGAATAATGACATACAGTATTGTATTAGTTTCAGGTGTACAGCATAGTGATTTGATACTTACATACATTATGAAACAATCACCATGATAAGTCTAGTTTTGCCACCATACAGAGTTGTTATAATATTATTGGCAATATTCCCTATGCTAGGGAAGACCTATGTTTGTTTTGAATCCTGAAATGGGTGGCATAGGTCCAGAACTTACCTCCTAATGTAGATCAGAAGTGATGTAACTGAGCTGCTGAATGGCCTAGGTTCCTGCAGGTCCATGAAATAGTAATGATTTGGAGAGCTATCTTCTTTTTTAGATGATCAGTTAAAAAGTAAGTCTAAAAGAAGTACTAAATTCTTCCTGGCCTTTGTTGAACCAGAAGAAGGAAGGAGTGAAAAACTGTTTAGCCTAGATTATGGCTATAGCATACCTTATTTCTTAGAAACTTTACTGTTTTTAAAAAGGGGGAGAAGCTTCCTTTATAGGATGCAGGAAGTGGTTTGTTATTTTAGTATTTCTGAGTAATGTTTGTAGGAACACAGGCACTCCTCTCACAACTCAACAGATCTTGTAGGGGAAGAAAAACCACGTACAAATAAAAACAATTTATTCTTCACTATCACAAGATGTAGTTTTAGAGGATCATCTGGGTCAAGAGGTCAAGAATGTGTTCCTGGAGGCAAACTGATATTACTTTATGTTCCTGGGCAATGGCTATTCAACTAAGCAAAATTGTCAGTTAGAAAAACCAGGGATACATTTCATTTTCTAATTCAAAATATGCCCTTTTTGAAAAGAAATGTTTAGTGAAAATATATTAAATTGGGTTGGCTAAAAATTGCCATCTCAAAACATGGCCCTTAATATCATTTGTTAGTCTTGTAGAGATTGGTACTAAATTTATCATCAACACTGAAAAAATTAAAGGCTCTCTTTACAATTAAAATACTCTCAGAAAAATCTAGTGCAATATCATTCAAATTGCATTTATAGTTATCTTTATTAAACAGCATTTAAAAAGTGATGAAACACTGACCTCATTTACTATGTATAGCAGCAACATTTAGATACCTACGATTCTAATAATTTACATCTTGAATTTGCATATATTTAAAGAAATAAATTTTTGAACTTACAAATGGAAAATGTTTTCTGCTTTATCTTGACCTCTGATTTTTCTACAAACTAAGACAGCTCATAGGTGAAATATCCCCATCATTCCATCTTAACTTTATGAATTTCTAAGACGTATATTTATAAATTCTGTGTATTTCAATTTGTTTTGATTAAGTATATGCACAGATTTTCCAATTTCCAGATCTTGAACTTTATATGCATTTGTTCCTAAAGTTTATCTGAAAATTCTCTGTAAAACAACTATGTCCTAAATAATTTTTCTCCTATTTCACAGAAGATAAGCATGTCCTTCATCTACCCCACATCCTGCTAATGGACCTTGTCTTTTCACCTTCTTAATGGAGTCTTTTAATAAACAAAAAACTTAATTTTAATAAAGTCCAATTCATTTTTTCCCTTTATTGTTAGTATTCTTTGGTATCTGATTAAAGAAATACTTGCATTAAACAATATAAAGGTGTTATAGAGAATATTTATTATTTTGCCTTTCACATTAGGTCCACCCTGACTAGTTTTTATGGATGATATGAGAAAGAAACCAAGATTTATTTATGTATTTTTTGATCTATCCGTTGCTCCACGTATCATTTATTGAAAGTACTATCCTTCGCCAAGTGAATTATACTAGTTCTTCTCTGTAACTCATGATTGTATATGTAAGTATATCGCTGACTTCCTATTTCACACCAATACTGGAAAAATACTGAATAATTTTAAAGTAGGTGTATTCAGATGTATATTATTTAACTTTATTTTGTTTATACCCCAGAAATCATTTTATAATTTTATTTTCTTATATTCAGTCAAAGTAAACTCACTGATAACAGTTTTAAGATGTATTTTTTTGCTTACCTCAGTTTTGATTTTGAATTAGTTAAAAATAAACGAAAATGACTTTTTTAAGGAAAGTAAAGTTTATCAACAGATTTGGATATACCTCCAGAATATTTAAATTTAAAATAATATTCTGAATTTTAATGTAGATATTTTCAATGTTTTATTATTGTTTCAATAACTCTGATGTTATGGGAAAAACTATTAAAGAAGTACATAAAAACAAATATATGAAGCTCACATTTTTCTTTTCTCAGGCTCCAGTATGGTTTGGCACAGTATTTTTTAAATCTTTATTGAACCTTTTGTATTATGTTCATCATAGATTTTTTATCTTATGGTTTTTCAAAATGTTGTATTAAAATACTATTTATCTTGATGTTGGGTTTTTTGGTACTTCCAATTTTGTATCTGAGGCAAAGCCTAGCTTTAACATTATAGTTTTCATTTCTAGAAGCTTAGTTTGAGTCTTATTTTTATCTTCCATGTTGCTGAGACTTTTTACATAAACTTATTTTAGAATAGTTTTAGATTTACAAAAAGGCTGTTGTGGATAAAATGAGAGTTCCTGTAGTCAGGATTCTCACCTGGCCCTGGTTGACTAGCTCACTGCACATCGGTGGGCAGTACATGGTTGTTGACTCTATATAAAGAGCTGCTCCCAGTGCTCTGCACGTGACATGGTGGCATGGCTGCAAGATGGCAGGAGAGCAGAACAGAGGCCCAGACATTTTTTGAGTATTGGTCAGACTGTCCTTAATTGGTGTTTGCCTGATGTTTTTCTTAAGGTTTGACTGGGAGTTTCTGGAAGGAGGGCCACATAGGGAAAGTGCCCTTTTCATCATATTGTATATTATTAACCTGTTAAATCACTGTTGTCCTTAACCTCAATCAGCTGGCTGAGATATGGTTACCAAGGTTTCTTCCATGAAGAGTTACTCTTTTTTTCCCCTCCTTTTCCCACTGTTCTCTTTGGAAGGAAATCACTCTATGCAGCCCACCCTTAAGGAGTGGGGAAATTTATGTGTATATACTAACTCATGTATAGACACACACTTACAAGTATTTCTACATGTATCAAACTGTATCTCTACTAAGCTGACCGAGAGTTACTAGTGAGTTGTCTAACTCGAATCATTTACCAAATGGCTCACTCTAGCCTTCTCTCTCTTTGCTTATCTATAAATTGACACACCAATGGTGAGAAATCTGGCTCCCATCCACCTCCGTTCAGATACCTAGTTGTACAGCTCCAGCATACATGTGCAGGGATTTCAAGATTGTTAACCTGTACTCACACTACAAAAAAAATCTATGAGCTGGAGTGGAGGGCTTATGTACGGTTTCCTTTAGCTTTCATCTTACAGTCTCAGCTCATTTTCAAAGTGACTTTGGTTGAGAATCTTTTTTCCCTCTGCCCTTTCAGTTAGGTTATTTTGTACCTTTGGAATAAAATTAGATTGTGTTGTCACAGTCTGAATAATTTTCTAGGACCTCTTAACCTCCTAAGTGTATTTTAAATTTCTTCATACATTAAATTTCAGTCTTTTGGTTGTGACTTTTTATGGATTTTGACAAATGGATGGTATCATGTATTCACCCTTACCGTATCACACAGAGTAGTTTCACCATCCCCCAAATGTCCCTGTCCTCCACAGCTTCGTCCTTCTCTCCATCTCCCTGAACACCTGCAACCACTGATCGTGTTGCTATCTTTCTAGTTATGCCTTTTCCAGAATGTCACAATTGGAGTCATGCAGTATGCAACATCTGTAGCCTGTCTGAGTCTGGTTCTGATTTGTCTCTTCAGAATATATTTTGCCCTTGAAAATATTTTATTGAATTTTTTATTGAAAATTTTTTATTGAAAACCAGGCATGTCTTACTGGGTAATAAGAACTAAGGTAAGTAGGGTTTTAGTTTAAGGATTTATGTTAATATGGCTAGGAGTAGGGCTGTTATTAATATTTGTTGTAGCTAAAAGTTCCAGAGGCCTCAATTTTTGTGGAGTCCTTTCTTTTGCCTCTCCCCTTGTCTTTGGGCTTCCTTAGGCATGCCTCATCAAGGAGAGTCTGAGTCTGGCAGGTTGATCAGCTGCAAGCCACTGTTACCATACCGCAGCCCTGCTGATGTGGGGGTAAGGTGTGGGGTGGGGGAGAACCAGTGTATAAGCTTCCATTAAGTCTCAGTCTTCTGATGGACCTATGTCCTGGACTTGTGATCTCCACGATTATTTCTTCCGTGACATAGCTTTTTTCTCTCATTACCCCCTACTCCCTTCCTTGGCTTCAGTGTTCTCGATCTATACCCTTGAAGCTCTGATCCGTATTATGTTTCCCAGCTACCCCTTAGAGGGAACAGGAAGGTTGGAGAGGGATGGGCTGGGGAAAAATTCCCTTTCCCTTTGTCCTCCAGGCATAATATTTTTGAACTGTACTCTGGCAAAATTCTTACTCTTGGAGAGAAGGTCTTTGTTATGGAAGACTCTGCATGTATTTCACAGTGTTTTTTTCCTCACAATCCCCACCAGAGTGATAACTAATGTCTCTATAATAAACAGAACATTTAATTAAGAACTTCATTGCTATAAAACTGTTTGCAAACCTGGAAGGCATAGCCCTTGGCTACAAATCAAAAGTATGTTCTAAGGAAATAAAGAGAAAGGATTGTTTTTATAGAAAGTTTCTGCCCAGGTTCCCACTCAGGTTGGTTATGTATATAAGGATGTAGACATGGTAAGACTAGATTTGTTGGTTGATCCAAACTGTGGTGGATTGGTTGATTCCCAGCCATCATCTGTTTTGACAGCAGTAGAAGGACCATATCAGGGATTGGAGAATAGACTTCGTTCTGTAGTTCTTTCAAGGAGACAGAAGATGTATGTATGTATCCTGATTCCACTTTGTTCTGGGACTCAGTTAGCCTGATAGACTCCATCTTGTTTCCTTGGTATAGCTGGATTCTGGGGGAGGCAGAACCCACTTGGTTTTATTTTCACAGGAGCCACAAGGAGATCTCTCTAATCTTCACAAAGAGATATGGTGAGGTTCCTAGAGAGACAGTCCACAAAACATGTGTGGTTTTTGGGTCTTTTACTTATTCTCATTCAGCTTCTAGAAATTCATCAGATCACAATTTTTCTTTTTTTTTTTAACTTTAAAAAAAATTTTTTTTATTGAAGGGTAGTTGACACACACTATTACATTAGTTTTAGGTGTACAACACAGTGATTCAACATTTATATACATGATAATTCTAGTTACCAGCTATCACCATACAAAGTTGTTACAATATTTTGACTATATTCCTTATGCTATACATTATATACCGGTTACTTATTTATTTTACAATTGGAAGTCTGTACTTTTTTTTTTTTTGTTTGTTTTTTGAGAGGGCATCTCTCATATTTATTGATCAAATGGTTGTTAACAACAATAAAATTCTGTATAGGGGAGTCAATGCTCAATGCACAATCATTAATCCACCCCAAGCCTAATTTTCGTCAGTCTCCAATCTTCTGAAGCATAACGAACAAGTTCTTACATGGAGAACAGATTTTTACATAGTGAATAAGTTACATGGTGAACAGTACAAGGGAAGTCATCACAGAAACTTTCGATTTTGATCATCAGATCACAATTTAAGTGTTCCTACATGTTTATAGTTCTAGCAGCTGTCATTCCATCTAGGTAGATCTCAGGTGTTGTGTCTCTGAATGTACCTGGTTCTCCAGATTTCAGAGTAGTGGTTATTTTTTGACCTCAGTTCTCTGATGTGTATAAGACAAGTCATTAATTTTTAATTTTTCTCCTTTTTATTGTTTTAAGGACAGAAGTCAACTTCTAAGCTTTTTTACATATTGGATCTGAAATCAGAAGTCCCCCTCAATTTACAGTTTTGAACTTATGGAATATATTTAACTGCTCTTATGTTCTTGTCTGCTAATTCTAGTATCTGTGTCCCTTTTAGGTTGGTGTCAGTTGGTTAATTTTTCTCCTCATTATGGGATATATTTTCTTGCTTACTTGCTAGCTTCATTATTATTTTTTTTTTTGGAGGCCAGACATTGTGAATACTACCAATTTGTTAGTTGGATAATTTTGTAGTCCTATAACTATTCTTGAATTTTACTTGGGGGTGCAGCTAAGTTACTTAGAAATAGTTTGATGCCTTTGGGTCTTGCTTTTTGTATTTTATCAGCATCTATTATAGATCTACTCATTACTCACTACTGAAGCAAGATACTTAAGTATATTCTCCCAGTGCCCTTTAAATCTTGAGGTTTTCTAATTTGGCTGGTGGGATTATTTCTGGATTTGTGTCAGTGTATGCGTGTTTCCTTGAATCCTCTCCTGTGATTATTTCCCGATTTATCTAGTGTTTTTACACATGTACTGATCCTTTAATGATCCCTAGGATCTCTGTGCAGTATTCTCCTCTCTGTTTCTCTTTCCTGAGAACTAATTGCCTTGGTCTGCTTGGACTCTCAACCCTTTTCTCAAATCAGGGAGTCTGCTAAACTCCTCCTGGGCTTCTTTTTCTTGTGCAACATCCTGGACACTCTGTCAAGGCAGTAGGTGGGGTAATCATAGGACTAAACTCATTTGTTCCCCATCTCAAAGGGACCCCTGTCTTTTATTCCCTAATGGCCAATGTCTTGAAAACCATTATTTCACTTACTTTGTCCAGCTTTCTTCATTGAAGGGGAATAATTCTGATCCCTGTTAATCTAACTTGGCCAAGAGAGATGTTCACAAGTGGCTACTAAGCACTTGAACAGTGGCTAGTGCAAACTGAATTGTGCTTTTTGTATAAAACACACAGCTGATTTTGAAGTCTTAGTACTGACAAATAATATAAAATATATAATTGATATTTTTATAGTGATTACATTTTGAAATAGTGGTTTTGGACATTGGGTTAAATAATATATATTATTAAAATTCATTTAACCTGTTTCTGCTTTTTAAAAATGTTTTGGTACATAATTAAAAATTATATATTCCCATTATATTTCTATCGGAGAGTACTGATTTAGAAATGCCACAGAACATCATGTTCATTCACCATAAATTAATAACATCATATTAGTAGTACTGTGGGAGCAGGAAGTAGAAAGCACTTTGGATGTTGTATTAAAATACATATGCTCCAAAATGTGAGATATACCATATTAAAGCTTAGGGGCTTAGGGGCCTGTTACAATGCTAAAGTCTTTAGAGGTCCAATGTTCTATGCATGCTCATATCTCATGATAGAATTCTATGAACAGAATTCATAGGTGAAAAATACCTGGGCCTGGTTCATAGATGGGTTAGCTTGATAGGTTTGTATGAGCTAAAGAGAGACTGCTGCTGCACTGCAGCATTTAATGTGCAGCCCTTAAGACAGTGTTGAAGGGACATCCTTCTTCTGGGGATATGTTTAAGCGATACACTTTGTCTTTTACTTGATGTGGAGAAAGAATTAGTCTGACCTAAGAGTGTATTTGGAATTCTTGGCTCTCAAAAATAGCATGGCTAGTCAGTCAAGAGGCTGAAGGAAAAACAGTGGGATATTTGAGATGAAGAGTTTTATGGAAAGATAGGTTTACAGGAGTAGGTTCAAAGCTTGCTCATCTTTATATCCACAGTAATGCACATGGTACAGTATTCACTACAAAGGTCACTTTGAACAACTACTGAATCTGATGATTTATCTGGCCCTGTGCTTGTATGCACCAATGATTGTGTTATAGGACCACGAATGGAATGCTTACAGTTGCAGAGTGGAGACTGTGCTTAAGCCTCAAAGCGGGAGTTCCCTATCACAAGCTGATCTAGCCTTTGTTGCAGCTGAATGTTTAACCTTTTAGCAGCAGAGACCTGCGGTGAGCCATTTAGAAGACTAGGCATCCAACCCTCTGTGATGAGTGGAGTCAATTGGACTCTTTCTACCTTAGTGGGGGGAAATATTTGCCCTGTGACTGACATGTACTCTGGTGTGGGCTAGCTTTGCTTGCCCTCAGTACTTCAACTAGCCCCCGTACCTGAGAGCTCAAACATTCAGAATGTTTATTTTATCATTATGGGTCCCCACATGGCATTGCTTAGGAGCAAATGACTCACTTTGTGATGAAGATCTGACCATGGGCTCGTGAATAAATCCATACAACTCAGAAGCTAAAAATTTGCTGAAACTTGAAATGGCCTCATAAAGGTATAAAGGAGGATCCAGTTTAGGCATGTACTTTGAAAAAACAGCCAAATATAGTGCTTTGCCTCTAATAGGTAGAAGATATGGTTCCAGGTACCAAGTCACTCATAGGGACTCATTTAGAAAATTTGTATTTTACAGCCTTGAAAATTTAAGTTCAATATGACAAGAAGTCTTGATTCTCAGGAAATGGATGATTTTGCCAGCAGATATAATAGTTACAGGTGTACCTTCAGGTGAACCCAGGTAAAAAAATGAGACAAAAAGGCCATTCTATAATACTAATGGTTGCAATTCAAAATTAAAATAAAAAGCATACACTTAAAAATGTAGTATAAATATTCACAAAATATTATCTATTGGAAGATGTAATTTATAAAACTGACTCCAGAAGAGATAGAAAATATGGACTTATTATCATAGAAAAAACGTATTTTAATTTTTGTATAAAAAATCTGATTTGGCTTTCTCTGATGGGTTTAAAAATGAATAACAGCTTTGCCATTTAGTTTATATGGAAGACATTTTCCAAAAACTCAGTCAGTTAATGTTATATCTCTGATTTGATGATAATATATTTAAATGGTATAAAATGACTTTTAAAAATAAAAACTGTTGTATTTGTAAAGGAGCAATGAGTGATACCATACTTTGATTTTCCTAATCCTTTCTGAGTATATCAGGTTAAATTAGATGCCTCTAAAGGAATGTATACAAGTAAGATTAATAGTCATTTGATAATCCCTACTGTGACATACTCCTCAGAAATGGAGATAGCAATTTCCCCCAACCAAATTGCACTCCATCAGTGTAGTAAGATGTCATAGTCATTACTTGTCTTCTCTGTGCTCTACCACCTCGCCTGTGACACCTCTACATTTGTGCTTTTGTGCTAATCATAATGCTCCTTAATCCCCTTTTCCCTCCTTCCCCAAACACCCTCACCACACCCTTCCTTTTGTTAACTGCTAGTCCCTTCTTGGAGTCTGTGAGTCTGCTGCTGTTTTGCTTTGTTGTTATACTCCACAGATGAGTGGAATCATTTGGTACTTGTGTGTCTCCACCTGGCTTATTTCACTGAGCATAATACCCTCTAGCTCCATCCATGTTGTTGCAAATGGTAGGATTTGTTTTCTTCTTATGGCTGAATGATATTCCATTGTGTATATGTACCACCTCTTCTTTATCCATTTGTCTACTGATGGACAGTTAGGTTGCTTCCATATCTTGGCTATTGTAAATAGTGCTGCAATAAATATAGGAGTGCATATGTCTTTTTAAATCAGAGATTTTATTTTCTTCAGGTAAATTCCTAGGAGTGGTACTCCTGGGTCAAATGGTATTTTTACTTTTAGTTTTTTGAGGAACCTCCATATCACTTTCCACAATGCTTGAACTAATTTACAATCCCACCAACAGTGTAGGAGGGTTCCCCTTTCTCCACATCTTTGCCAGCATTTATTGTTCCTTGTCTTTTGGATGTTGGCCATCCTAACTGGTGTGAGGTGATATCTCATTGTGGTTTTAATTTGCATTTCCCTGATGATTAGTGATGTGGAGCATTTTTCCATGTGCCTGTTGGCCATCTGAATTTCTTCTTTGTAAAATATATGTTCAGATCCTCTGTCCATTTTTTAATTGGGTTATTTGCTTTTTAGATGTTGAGGAATATGAGTTTTTTATATATTTTGGATAAGTCTTCTATGAATATATACTTCCAAATTGTAGGATGCCTTTTTGTTCTGCTGATGGTGTCCTGTGCTGTTCAGAAGCTTTTTAATGTGATGTAGTCCCATTTGTTCATTTTTGCTTTGGTTTCCTTTACCTGAGGCAATGTGTTCAAGAAAACATTGCTCATGTTTATATTCAAGAGATTTTTGCCAATGTTTTCTTCCAAGAGTTTTATGGTTTCATGACTTATGTTCAGGTCTTTTATCCATTTCGAGTTTGCTTTTGTGTAGGGAGTTAGACAATAATCCAGTTTCATTTTCTTACATGTAGCTGTCTAGTTTTGCCAACACTTGTGCTGAAGAGTCTGTCTTTTCCCCATTATATATCCCCGGCTTGTTTTTCTTATATTTATTGGCCATATATGTGTGGGTTTATATCTGGACTCTCTATTCTGTTCCATTGATCTATGGGTCTGTTCTTGTGCTAGTACCAAATTGTCTTGATTACTGTGGCTTTGTAGTTAGGGAGTGTAATCCCCCTAGCTTTATTCTTCCTTCTCAGGATTCCTTTGCCTATTTGGGGTCTAGTGTGGTTCTATATAAATTTTAGAACTATTTGTTCTACTTTGATAGGGATTGCATTGAATCTATAGATTGCTTTAGGCAGAATAGCCATTTTGACAATATTAATTCTTCCTATCCATGAGCAAAGGATATATTTCCATTTATTGGTGTCTTCTTTAATTTCTCTCATGATTGTCTTGTAGTTTTCAGGGTGTAGGTTTTTCACCTCCTTGGTTAGGTTTATTCCTAGGTATTTTATTCTTTTAGATGCAATTGCAAATGGAGTTGTTTTCCTGATTTCTCTAACTGCTAGTTCATCATTGGTATACAGGAATGCAATAGATTTCTGTGTATTAATTTTATATCCTGCAACTTTGCTGAATTCGTTTATTAGTTCTAGTAGTTTTGGAGTGAATGCTTTAGGGTTTTTTAATGTACGATATCATATCATCTGAAACAGTGACAGTTTAACTTCTTCCTTACCAATCTGCATGCTTTTTATTTCTTTGTGTTGTCTGATTGCTGTGGCTAGGGCCTCCAGAACTATGTTGAATAAAAGTGGGGAGAGTGGGCATCCTTGTCTTGTTCCTGATCTTAGAAGTAAAGTTTTCAGGTTTTTGCTGTTACATATGATGTTGGCTGTGGGTTTGTCATATAGGTCCTTTATTATGTTGAGATACTTTCTATAACCATTTTGTTGAGAGTTTTTATTATGAATGAATGTTGAATTTTGTCAAATGTTTTTTCAGCATCTGTTGAGGTGATCGTGTGGTTTTCATCCTTCTTTTTGTTGATGTGGTGGATGATGTTGATGGATTTGAGAATATTGTACCATACTTGCATCCCTGGAATAAATCCTACTTGATCATGATGTATTTTTGAATTTGGTTTGCTAATATTTTGTTGAGGATTTTGCATCTATGTTCATCAGGGATATTGGTCTGTAATTTTCTTTTTTTGTGGTGTCTTTCCTGGTTTTGATATTAGAGTGAAGCTTCACAGAATGAGTTTGGAAGTATTCCCTCCTCTTCAAAAGTTTGGAAAACTTTAAGGAAGATGGGTAATATGTCTTCTCTAAATGTTTGATACAATTCAGTGGTGAAACCATTTGGTCTAGATGTTTTGTTCTTAGGTAGATTCTTGATTACCAATTCAATTTCATTGCTGCCAATTGGTTTGCTCATATTTTCTGTTTCTTCTTGGGTCAGTCTTGGAAAGTTGTATTTTTCTAGAAAGTTGTCCATTTCTTCTAGGTTATCCAATTTGTTAGCATCTAATTTTTCATGGTATTCTCTAATAATATTTTTTTATTTCCATGGTATCCATGATGATTTTTCCTTTCTCATGTTTGTTTCTGTTTATGTGTATAGACTCTTTGTCTTGATAAGTATGGCTAGGGGTTTATCTATTTTGTTTATTTTCTCAAAGAACCAGCTCCTGCTTTCATTGATTCTTTCTATTGTTTATTCTTCTCAATTTTATTTATTTCTTCTCTGATCCTTATTATGTTCCACCTTCTACTGCCTTTGGGCCTCATTTGTTTCTTTTCTAATTTCATTAACTGTAAGTTTAGACTGTTCATTTGGGGTTGTTCTTTCTTGAAGTAAGCATGTACTGCAATATACTTTCCTCTTTGAATTGCCTTCACTGCATCCCACAGGTTTTGGGGTATTGAGTTGTTGTTTTCATTTGTCTCCATATAGTGCTTGATCTCTGTTTTAATTTGGTCATTGATCCATTGATTGTTAAGGCTCTATGTGTTTGTGGGCTTTTTTGTTTTCTTTGCATAATTTATTTCTAGTTTCATACCTTTGTGGTCTGAGAAGCTGATTGGCACAATTTCAATCTTTCTGAGTTTACTGAGGCTCTTTTTGTATCCTAGTATGTGATCTATTCTGGAAAACATTCCATGTATGCTTGAGAAGAATGTATATCCTGCTGCTTTTGGGTAGAGTGTTCTGTAAATGTGTGTTAGGTCCATCTGTTCTAATGTGTTGTTCAGTGCCTCTGTCTCCATATTTATTTTATTTTCTGTCTTGTTGATCTGTCTTTCAGAGTGAGTGGTGTGTTGAAGTCCTCTAAAATGATTGCATTGCATTCTATTTCCCCTTTTAATTCTGTTAGTATTTGTTTCACATATTTAGATGCTTCTGTGTTGTGTGCATAGATATTTATAATGGTTATATCCTCTTGTTGGACTGTCCCCTTTATTGTTATATAATGTTATTGTCTTTTGTTACTTTCTTTGTTTTGAAATCTAGTTTGTCTGATATAAGTTCTGCAACTCCTGCTTTTTTCTCCCTATTAGTTGCATGAGACATCTTTTTCCATTCCTTCACTTTTAGTCTGTGTATGTCTTTGGGTTTGAAGTGAGTCCCCTGTAGGCAGCATATACATGGGTCTTTTTTTTTTATCCCCTCTGTAACACTATGTCTTTTGATTGGTGCATTCAGTCCATTTACATTTTTGGTGATGATCAATAAATATGTACTTATTGCCATTACAGGATTTAGATTTATAGTTACCAAAGGTTCAAGGGAAACTTCCTTACTATCTAAAAGTCTGGTTTAAGTTGCTTATTATACTATTTCAAACACAATCTAAAGGTTCTTTATTTTCTCTCCTTCTTTTTACTCCTCCACTCTTTGTATATTAGGTGTTATATTCTGTACTCTTTGTGTATCCTTTGACTAATTTTGAAAGTAGTTGATTTAATTTTGTATTTGCTTAATAATTAATTGGTCTATTTTCTTTACTGTGGCTTTATTTTCTCTGATCACAGCTTTTTAGTAATAGGAAAACTCCCATCTAGAGCAGTCCCTCTAAAATACACTGTAGAGATGGTTTGTGGGATGTAAGTTCTCTCAACTTTTGTTTATTTGGAAATTGTTTGAGTCCTGCTTCAAATTTAAATGATAATCTTGCCCAGTTAAGTATTATTTGTTGGAGGCCCATCTGTTTCATTACATTAAATGTATCATGCCACTCCCTTTTGGCCTATAAGGTTTCTGCTGAGAAGTCTCTTGATAGTCTGATGGGCTTCCTTTCTTTTAATTTATTTTAATTTTTTAATTTTTTAATTTTTTTTTTGAGAGGGCATCTCTCATATTTATTAATCATATGGTTGTTAACAACAATAAAATTCTGTGTAGGGGTCTCAATGCACAATCATTAATCAACCCCAAGCCTAATTCTTAACAGTGTCCAATCTTCTGAAGCATAATGAACAAATTTTTACATGGTGAACAAGTTCTTACATAGTGAGTAAGTTCTTAAATGGTGAACGGTGCAAGGGCAGTCTTATCACAGAAACTTTAGGTTTTGATGAGGCATCATGAACTATAAACAATCAGGTCAAATATGATTATTCATTTGATTTTTATACGTGATTTATATGTGAATCCCACATTTCTCCATTATTATTATTATTATTATTATTATTATTAATTATTATTATTATTTTAATAAAATGCTGAAGTGGTAGTTAGATGCAAGATAAAGGTAGAAAACATAGTTTAGTGCTGTAACAGGGCAAATGCAGATGATCAGGTGTGTGCCTATAGACTAAGTATTAATCTGAGCTAGACAAGGGCAATAAAACATCTACAGATGCAGAAGATTTCTCTCAAAACAGGGGGGTGAGGTTCTAAGCCTCACCTCTGTTGATCCCCAATTTCTCACCTGATGACCCCCCCGTGACTGTGCCTGTCTGAGGTTGTTCCTTCCTTGAGGAATCTTACCTGTCTCTGGCTAACCAGTCATCTTCCGGGGCCAGGGAAATGTAAAGTTGGTAAGTGAGAGAGAAGTAATATTCTTTGAAAAGGTTAGCTTTTTACTTTTTTGCAGATTTATGCCCTGTGGCTTCTATGTGATGGGCTTCCTTTTATACATTGTCTTTTTTCTCTCTCTGGCTACTTTTAATAATCTCTCCTTGTCCTCGATCTTTGCTATTTTAATTATTATGTGTCTTGGTGTTGTCTTCCTAGGGTGTGTTGTGTTGGGAGATCTCTGCACTTCTATGACCCAAAAGACTGTTTCCTTCCCCAGATTTGGGAAGTTTTCAGCAATTATTTTTTCAACAGGACTTTCTATCCCTTTTTCTCTCTTCTTCTTCTGGTAGTCCTATAATGCAAATATTGTTCCATTTGGATATGTTGCACAGTTCTCTTATTATTCTTTTATTCCTAGAGAGCCTTTTTTCTCTCTGCCTCAGCTTCTTTGTTTTCCTGTTCTCTAATTTCTATTTCATTTATCATCTCCTCTACCTCATCTAATCTACTTTTAAGATTCCTCCATTGTATGTTTCATTTCAGATACTGTATTTTTCAATGTTTCCACTTTTTCTTGAAGTCTTCCCTGAGATCTTGAATATTTTATGTATTCTCCATGAATATATTTATATTTTTATTTTGAAATCTTTATTAAAAAGTTTGGTGATTTTGGTTTCACTTAGTTCTCTTTCTGGCATCCTTTCCTGAATTTTTGTTTGGACAAAATTTTTTTGCTGCTTCATTGTTTTAGTGATGCCTGTGGAAGAATACCTTTGTGTAGGTAGTGCCCTCTAGTGCCCAGAAGCTCTACTCTCTGTAGCTGCTGAGCACCTGGAGCAATGGTGGGGTCACAGGTGACTGGCACCTGTACCTGCTGGGAGGAAAGAGCTCTTTCCTGTTTCCTGGCTCTTGTGTCTGCCTCCACTGCCAGGTCCAATGGGCCAAGCACACAGGGAGGGGCCTCTGCTATCCACTGTTGCTGCCATAGGCAGGACCATCCCCTGGGTTGTCTGGCACAATGGCGGGGCCAGCAGGTGTTTTGGACTGGTGCCTGCCAGGAGAAAGGACTGTCAGGCTGTGTATTGCAGTGGAGGGCCTTGGGGCTGTGTTGCTAGCTAGGGGGATGGAGCATCTGAAACTCCTGAAAGTTCCCAACATGCTGAGCTGAGTGTGCCAGGATCATTTTGTGCACCTGCCCTTTCTCCTCAGCAGTGAGCTCTGTGTATTCTTTAACCCTTTAGTGTCCCTGTCCCTGTTGGTAAGTCTTTCAAACTGCCAGCTTTTCTTTTGTCCTGGGTGGCTGTTTGTGGGTACCTGTTCTCCACAGGCTGGAATCTCAGTGTCTCTGAGTATTCTGCCTGTCTTTGCTCTCCAACCCCACTAATCTCCAGATACCATGCAATGTGGGTTTGTGCTCCTGGAGCAGATCTCCAGGGCTGGGTGTTCAGCAGTCCTGTGCTTCTACTCCCTCCCTGCTACATTTTTCTTCCTCCCACCTGTGAACTGGGGCAGGGGAGGACTTGGGTCCCACCAGATCATGGCTTTGCTACTTTACCCTTTTCTATGAGGTTTTCTCTTTTCCCCAGATACAGGCAGTGTGTTCTGCTGTCTTTGGGTTGCTCTTTCAAGTTTAGTTGTATTTGCTGTATTTTCATGTTATATGTGGTTTTGGGATGAGGTTTCTGCCTCACTTCTCACATCACCATCTTTTCCTGTCTCCAACCCACATGAATTTTAATGTACATCCATATCAATAAAGGCAGACTTCTTACTAATTATGTCATGAGCTAGCTGTTTTCTGGGATTTCTATGTTGGCATAATGAGATTTTTCTGAGGTTGAGTTTAAAAGAGATGTTGAAATGGACAATAAAGCTAAAGAAGAATTCAGAATCTATAGAAAGAATATGGTATTTTTATTTAGTCTGAAGGCAATAAAACTTGTTCTCGGCTCCTCATGTTTCTAAAAGGAAGGATAAGATATTTTCTTTTTATGCCTCAAGACAAATAAGTATGAGAAAAAGAATTTCAGTTTCTTGTAGTTCCTTCTCTTACTGTTTCCTAGGGATGGGGGGTAATATTTTTGGCTGATGTGTTGGGGGAAGGAATTAAAATGCTTAGGGTGGCCACCTCTAGTCATCTTTATATTCATTTGTCTATTGAAAGCATTTTCTGGTCATGTCTCTGCCTCGTGATAAAGTGTATTCCTCTATAGTGTGATCTGTGTTGTCTCTCTTAACTGATGCCAGGAAATGAGTGTGTGAATTGAGTGTGAAGCATTAGTAAGTCTGTTGCAATCTCCACATATCCCTGCCATTTTCATCTCCATCTGACTTCTGCATTTATCTTTGTTTCTGAACTTGGAAGAGAAATGAGGTGTTACTCACTGACCCCAAATCTAGTGTGGAGCATGCTTCACTATCCCATTGAGTATATTGTTTTCTACACCAAGTAAGTGAAACTTTTAACTTATATTCCATATAATAGAGTCCAGGTCACCGTTCTAATGTGATTTGGGGTTTGATTTGATGTTTGTTCCCTACTGAAAGGATCAGTTGATTTCAGTGTATTTGGAGAAGTTTGGCCTAATCTATAAATCAATGTCTTATGCAACGGGAGTAAAAACAGGGGAAAATCCTCATTGCTAATGGAAAAATACTGCAATGACTCACTCATATTGGGTCAATGGTGTTATATTTCAGAATCAAGACTGTGCATTGCTATGGTATTTGTAGACCTACCTCACGGCAGAAAAAATGGATGCATTGCTTTCTTAAGATTTCTTATAGCCCCCAATCTAAGAGAGAATGACATTCATGTTCATTTCTTATTCAAATAATTGACTGAATGAGATTGAATTTTCTTGTCTTCACAGCTTATGACTGGGATTTCAGGTCACAAAATGACAAGCCTCATAACAGATTATTAAATATTAATTGTGCAGGTTCAGTCATCTGAAGTATATACTCTGGCCCAATAGCTAACTTTATTTTCAGGGTAAATTAAATAATCACTTTTGTAGTTATGATTTTGACATTTACATTTCTCTGGTACAGATTTCTCTTTCAAGCAATTTACAGAGAGAAGATCTTATATTCTGCATGGCTTCAACTCAAGTAGTGTGCAATGCATTATAATTATCTCCTACATTAAGGTATGTTCCAGAGTGTGTTAGAAAGATGATAGTGTCATAGAAGTGGTAAGTGTGAGATTGATCTTACACAATGGTTATTACTATCCTTACAAAGTGCTGTAGATATAGAGAATATGCTGACTCCTGGATTCAAGAACTGGGGATACATCAATTCCAATATTAATTGAAAGGAAAAAGATTCAATCCAAGTTTCTTATGATACTAGAGTGATAATCTAAATTATGATCTTTATAAACATAAAATATCTGAATTCTAGACATTTCCATTTATTTCTAGAGCAATAGGTGTGTGGAGCTTAAGACTTATTTTAATAGGACTTAAAGATCTTACAAAGAAGTAATTCTGAAGGAATAGACATGAAGCCCACAAACTTGATCTTAGCACTGCTCTTTAGAATTAGAGGAGAGGGATGGTGAAGTATATTGCATGATATATATCATTCAGATCACTGTTAAAACCATTCCAATGAACTAAAATCTGAACCCACAGAGAAGACACAGTAAATATATAAAAAAAGCAGCATATAATTTCTGAAGGAGAGGAAGTCAAAGTCAATACTGTCTTACAATTATTGCTTAAGATTTCAGCCTATTTATGGATGGTGAGAAAAGGGGATGAAAATTAAAAGGTGATTCTTCATTTAAGGTTATTACTAAAACCCAGAATGAATGCTAATTGCTTAAGCTTAAGGCTGAAGCAAAATATTCAGACTGGGTTTTAGTGATATTGAAATGTACTATAAATAGCAGTAGTAGTTGTAATAATAGTAGTAATAGGTTAACAGCACTAACCCTTTTGCGACACTTTCCATAAACAATATATAGCTCTAAGCTTTTAGGTAAGACATATTTTCATGTACAAGCACCAGAGAGAGAGAGAGAGTGTTGGTGGACTTAAAGAGAAACTGCTGCCCCTGGGTCACCTTATAGGCACTTAAACCTCAACAGGAGATATGGATTCAATAAAAGGAAAATTATGGAATCATAGAATAGAAGATAGAACTATGTGCATGAGCATGTATGAAACAAAACCTGAAGACTTTATGTTGTGATCCCAAAGAGGGGACCAGAGATTCTGTCAGGGTACGTGACCACTTTTCACCCTGAGACTGGCAAGACTCAGCGATAAATGTTCTGTGAAGAAAAATTTAGAAGAGTCTTCTGAGCCAGGAACTAACACTGCATTTCTCTTGTCTGAAATGTTCACTGCTCCACCCTTGACTTAGATCTGAAAATGTTACAGTGGAGACTTAGGAGGCCATTTAGGTTTCTACAGCCTTGTAGTTCCCTGGCTCTCTATGTCTCCTCTTAGTAAAAGCAGTCCTCATTGTTATGATAAGACATAAAGTAGTTTATATATTCTCATTTACATTAAATATTCATTAAAGGGTGTCATATCTGTCCTGCTAATTATCTTTTTAGCATCTCATCCTGGTCAGCTGTTTAGGAAGATGTCTGCTATCATTTTTATGCTTAGATTCTACCAAAGTATTATTCCACTGTACTGCATAGTTTATATATGAGATAAAACATCTGAAACTTAAGCTCCAATTTAGTATAATTTGATGCACTATTTTCTGGTAATAGTGTAATGATACATAAACAGGAACTTAATTTATATATTTATTATGTATAATAGTGTATAATCAGATGGCTGAGTGAAATACACAGAAGAACTGAATTCAACATGATGAAGTAAGCACTAGAAAATTTCCTAATTCTGTGGAAACTTTTATCAAACTTGCATAAGAAGAAAGACAATAGATGCAAATATTTTTAGAATTATCATTCTGAGACTTACAGAAGCTTTCTTATATAATAACTCCAGTGCTAGACTTGGCCAAATAACTCATTTGCCTCTTAGATTAAGAAAATGATTCTTACAAAAGTATAGTGGAATGATGGATGGGGATAGCGAATTATATTGGATAGAAAGTGAATTAACCACAATAAAATTATAGTCTCACATTAAGATACATCTTTAATGAATGTTCAGTTTACCAAATCATAATGTTAATAACCTTCTTAATCAGAGGATAGTTAAGCCTATAATGAGCACTATGTTTCCTATCACCCTTGCAAAGAAAAGTTATTATTTCTTAGGGGATTTGAACATTCCAATAGTATTTTCTGCCTATGCTGAAAGACTCCTCAGGAAATGGCACTCAGCTAATGACACTTGTTTGTTGTGTAATTGGCTGAATTGTTGGACAGGTTGATTTGCTTTGTTCATTTGTGAACTTGCCCCAGCCACAGGCTTCATGCTTAACCCTCAGAGTCTTTGCCCTTATTGCTTTGTCTCTTCCAGATGCTCCTCCCTTAAATCTTCAAAAGGTTGACTCGATGTCCTTATTCATGTCTCACCTCAAATGTCAGCTTCTCTGTAAGGCCTCCACCAACTCATCCATCTAAAGTAACAGTTCTAGTTACTCTGTTACATTATACTGTCTTGGTCTACTCCATTTTATTAACTACTACTTATTTATTCAGCAAATATTTTCTGAGTCCCTATAGTGGGTCAGGTGCTTTTGAAAGGTCTGAGGATAATGCAGCAATGAAAAGGGATGACTTCTTGCTTTCCTAAAATTTACATTCTAAAGTCCTTTTTATATTATTTTACTGTTTAATATCTTTTCCACAAGGATATGAGCTCCATGAGAGCAGGGACCTTGTCTTTCTTGTTCTCCATTATACAGCCACTTTCTAGTACTGTGTCAATTAATAGGTGCCCAATATATTGTGGAGTGAATGAAATCAATTCTTAAGAGTATTTAAAACTTTGAATATTCCTTTATTTCACTGATTGATTCTTCTACTTCACTTTAATGATTTAAAGTATTAGAATCTAATGCTTTCTATCCTTTTATAAAAATACTGACTGAGGAATGTATAAGTACTGTGAGAGTGGATTATTCCTTAGTATATCTGTATGTAGCCCTTATTGTTTAAGCTTATCCAGAATTAGTTTTGATTCTTCTCAAACTTGTTAATGGCCAGTATATTAGACTTCTGTCGATGTATAACAAATCACCATAAACTTAATGATTTAAAACCATACACATTTATTATCTTATAGCTCTGATGGGTCAGAAGCCTGGGTACTGCTTAGCCTGGTCACCTCTTTCAGGAGCTCTCATGAGGCTGCAATTAAGATGTTAGTCAGGGTTACAGTCTCATGTGAAGGCTCTGCTGGGGAAGGATGTGCTTCCAATCTCATGTGCATTTTGGACGAACTTACTTGAGAGTTGTTGAAATGAGGGCCTCAGTTCCTAGGAGGGTTGGAGTCCATGCTTAATTCATTGACTGTTGGCTTCTCCAACATGGCAGCTTGCTTCATCAGAGCATGTAAGCCAAGAAGGCAATAGAGTTTAAGAGTAAGACAGAAGTCACAATTTTATGTAGATTAATCACAAAAGTTACATCTCATTCCCCTTGCCATCTTATATTGTTAGAAGCAAGTCACTACATAGCCCACACTCAAGAGGAAGGAATTACACAACACTCTGAATATCAGGAGATGGACATCTTTGAGGGCATCAGAGTGACTGCCTGCCACAATTATACACATGTTATTTTAATCATTTGGTTTAATTACTAATGAAAACAGGTGATATATAAGAGGGAAAATAGAATTGTTGGCCTAAAAACTATTTTATGCTTGTAAAGACATGATAAAGTCAATTTGTAAAATAAAATGTTTTTGAATGTGTGGTCTAGAACATTGTAAAAAACAGTAATCTCCAATTTTGTATATGTTTTTTTTTTAACAAGCATTTGATTTCTTATCCTATTTTAGAAATGGAAATTCAAACTATAAATTATAACTGATCCATCATGGATATTTCTTATGCAACAGAAACAATGTAGAAATTTCATGAACCATATTAAAAAATGTTGTGCCATTGTATTAAAGATATGGGTAGCTCACAATGTTTCTAACAAATTGACTTGATATATATGTTGGAAAAAGATCATGGGATCCACATATTGAACACCAACTGGGAGAAATTACCTGCCACCGTGCATGCTGCTTGGAGACTTGCACAAAAGTTAAAGCCACTTATCATTAGGGAAAATTGGATTATGGAGCAACTCTACAAAACTGGGGAAACAGGTCTAAATGAGCATATGTCACATTTACTTACAAAAATAATGGCATAAAAATCAGAGTATGCATCATTTAGAATTAGAAATTCAAAGAAGAAATCATGGCAACCACCTGCAGCAATGCAGCTTTTATCCAAACTGGCTACTTTTTAAATCAGCAAATCCTAGAGCTTCAAAAACATAAATCTTTTTTCTTTATCAGTTAAGTGCAGCTCACAAAAATCGGTATGGATGAATGGTGATTATTCAAAGAAATAATGAAAAAATGTTATGTGAAAAGTCAAGTCCTGTTTAGGTAACAGACTTCCACAACTCAATGTGAAAAACTTTCAAGGCATCATATACCCTTGGTACTTTTCTCTTTAGTGGGACTCTCTTGGTTCAGCCGATACCTTAAAGAATTCTAGGATATTTTTCAAAGATGATGTAGGCAAAGTTTTTCTAGTTTGGAAAAAAGACACAAAACTATGTCTTATGGAATTATTAGCTTTCATTAAACAGACTTTTACAATGTGTCATCAGTATGAATATAAATTCTTACATCAGCATTTGATAAATACAGGTGAAAAATATCATCTGAGAGTTATAGCACTATAATAAACCTCAAACAACTGAAAATAATTAAGACTGTAAAGTATTAGCTGATTTTGGGCCAAAGACTGCCAAGATTTACTAGAAGACAATGAATAACAAAGAGTTTGTGGTAAATGTTCTGGCAAGTTAAGTTACTGAAAATGCAGAATTCCTACATGTATTGAGAGAAAAAAATAAAGATAAATATGAATAAATTATAAAACTGAATTCAGAACAAAAACTGCGCATAACTCAAAAAAGTCATAGATATAATTACATGTTATATTGACCTACAGCTCAATGATCCAACAATATTTTGATAAAATGTTGGAGGGAACCTCCTAGATGTATCCCTTTTCCTAAACAAGATAAAATAGTATAATTAAATAAATCTTAAATTAAAATAATATACCAGAAATTGTTTTTTAAAGGTACCGTTTTAACCAACACTTTCCATTATCTGAGCAAGTACTAGTCCATAAAGGACTAGACATGAGAACTTCTGCTGATATAGGTTATAGTCAAACCGAAAGGCTGGCTCAGCTTGAGGCTTAATGACATTTATGCAAACAATGCCCCTGTGTTTATCCTACTGATGGTGTTTAGCTGAATGAAATTCAAGGAAATGACACTTTTAATAGGGATATGAATCTCAGACTTGTCTCCTTAATAGTGGCTAGCTAAAAAACAGCAATATTTAAGTAACCCGTATTCTGCCTTTGCTCTACTGTGAAGTGGCCGCAACCACTCAGCAAAAATGGAAAAATTGATCAGCAATGGGTTGTAATTTAAGTTGGTCCTCACTGAGGGAAGCTCAGAGCTCTGGATCTATGGCTGGGGGACAGAAGCTATCAGTCCTCTAGAGGATGTGCCTTGTGGCTGGTGGGACCTGATATCGTTTCAGCCAATTTGCTCCATAATGAACACCTGGCTGAAAGTGAAATGACGGCAGTGGAGGCTTCGGAGCTGCTGAACACTGTTGCCAGCGAGAGCCTGGTAGTGACATCGCTGACAAACCCCAACTCCGGTGGTACTGCGGCAGTGTAAAGCTGATTGCCTTTCTATATTTAGTGGTCAGTTCTCCTGGATATATGGAGAGCTTTTTGCTTCAAAATAAACAGTGCTTCCATTTGCCAATGCTGTTTTTCCCCCCACCCTGATCATTTTTGGTTAAAGACATTAAATATTTATTGAAGTTACACATAACTGGGAATTATTAGTGATTGACCACAGCTATCACCCATAAAATATTCATTATGTATCTTTAAATTATTGATTGACATTACAAATGTAGAGGCGTCAAAACAGAATGTAAGTTTAGCATATTTTTCTAGTGACAAGGATTAACTAGAAATTCCTCATGTATGTTCTTTTTTCTTATTATTGGAAGCAGACAATATTATTAACTATATATTTTTCATTTCTCTTGATGATGTCTTGCCAGATATCAAGAATCCCCTATGTGATGGGTAGGTGAAATACTGCTAATTATAACAGATAATAAAAATAATGGCTAACATTTGTGTGGCACTTACCATGAGCCAGGCATTATTTTAGCACTGTGTGTTAATTCATATACTCCTTATGACACCAAGAAGTAGATACTATTATCTCCTCTTTAGAAATGGGAAAGTCGAGACAGAGTTAAGTCATTTATCCGAGAATGCAAAGTTTGAAGGTGACAGGGCTGGAATTTGAACTCAGGCAATCTAGCTTCACAGCCTACGCATTTAAACACTGCTCACATCAGTAGGTATTGGAGAGCAAACACTTCTATAAAGCTGGTCTTTCTTGGAGCTGATCCACAGGATTATGAATCATGGAAAAGGAGGTTGACATTGTGATTTTCTAGGTAGAGATGTGACAGGAGCATATGAACTATTTCTGTGTTCATAACTTTGGTTCACGAGTTTGTGGTGTGGCAGAGTGGAAGTTGGAAAGAATGTGATCAAGTCATTTAAAAAATTTGAGTAGACAAAGAAGGTAAATTTGGGAATAGTCACACTTGGCCAAAGTTTTCGCTGGGATAGGCATGATCCTGAATGGACGCTCTGACGGAGTAAAGGTCTGACACTTAACTACCAATAATGCCATTGAGAAAGCAGATGAGAAGGCATTAGGAGCACCAGTTAGACGTCATAGAAAGCTATCCGTCTTCAGATTTTATAAGATCATGTGGCTTCAACTGCCAATTTATGTAATATTAGGAACCATGAGTGAAATTCCAGTCAAGATTTCCCTCCAATTCCTGGCCCTTATATCCAGCTACCTAATGGGTATCTGTGATAGTGGGAAGGAACTCCGCTGATAAATGAGATGACGTATTTCAATTTCTACTTTAGTTTATAAGTCTTTAATTGACTCTATAAATTAAGCTTGTGTTTCCCTTTCAATGCACATATTCTTACAAGCATTTCATAATTTTGTGTAATTATCTGTTCTCTCTAAATATTTTGCTTTCTTTAAAATGCTTTCTAACTCTGCTTAGTGTATTAATTACCAATGGATTGATAGAATTGCTTTTTATTGACAAGCAAAACTTATTGCCTAAGCTATTTACTTTAGGCTTGTGAAATTAAATAAAAATTACTATCCATGTCTGAACAACAAAAAGGTGAGATGCAGCCTGGAATATCCTTGATGCCTCTACCTCCTTCACCAACAACGTTAACTCTCATTCAGTACCTCTGTCAATTCTGACCTTTCTCTAGAAGTTTGCCACCATCATTCTTTGCACAGATGATTGCTGCTCTCCCAATATATAGTTCTGCCTCTTCTTTTGCTACCATTTAAGCCCTGTTTTTCCCAGTCAGCAGACTGATGATATACACCAATCTTTATTAGTACATTACAGGCTCAGAACAGAGTCACTTCTCCTGAGGATGACTCATACAGCACTTCGACCTTGCTCTGGTCCGGTGACGACTTATCTGTCACCTTTTGCATCATGATCCTCCCTTTCTGAAAGCCATCCTCCCTCCTTTTTTCACTATGTGTGCATACTCAATAGTGTATTGAAAATTTTGTTGCAAAAATTATGTGTTATGGTGAAACTGGTGACTTTGTGTTATCTGTGGGGGTCTAGGATACATTTCCTGTGAAAACTCCTCTTCTGGTAAGTCCATATCTGAAATACTCTAGTTTTCACATTTCCTGTGAAAACTCCTCTTCTGGTAAGTCCATATCTGAAATACTCTAGTTTTTGGTGCCAAATTTCAAGGAATAGATCAAGTCAGAAACATGGAATACAAAAAAGTCTAGAAAAGACAGTCTGGCTGTGCTCACGGTAGCTCTCATCCAGTAGTTGAAGGACCATTTTGAAGATGAACTCTTTGGCCAAATTTGTATAGTTTTTCTTTTTTCCAGTAACTTGGGAAAAGTCATTAAAAATAATGCAAATTTAGAAAAACATTTTGACTAAACAGGAGGCCTTGTGAGGAAGTGTATAAGTGGAGACTCTTACATAAGAGAGGGGGTGGGAATAAAACAACCCCCACACCTCCTCTCAGTTTGACGATTCTTTTTAGTATCTAATTCATTTTTCACCTTAAAACAGTGTTATTTGACTGCCTCGGGGCATTAATCACAGCCTCCATTCCAAAACCATCAGTAATCAGTTAAAAATGAGTATGTGTCCACCTACATTTTTGGGAAGCAGTGCCCGTAGACCTCCATTTCCTACTGTCTGTGTGTTCAGAGCGATCTCATAAACCTTGTGATCTTTCCCCTGCCATCGTTTGGCTAATAGCATATATAAAAGGTGGTTAATTGGGAAAGTGGAGATAATGTGTCTGTAAAGTCTAGTATTCCCCACTGAATGTTTCATTGGTTTTTAAATATTGATCCTTAAGATTCAAGTTCAGCATGTTTAAGTAAGTCTGTTTTATTTGTTTGGTCTTAGGTTGTTAGCTTAAGTTTTCCCCATTTTAAATTATTTTAGCTTTAGTTTACATATTTAGTGGCACATAACTTTGATACTACCATATTTTAATGAATAGCTAGTTCCTTTTTGAAATAAGAATTTTAGAAAATAGGAAACAACACCAAAGTAATTTAAAAATCACTCTTAATTCTTCCACTCAGAACTATTAACAGTCATTAATTTTGGTATATTTATTTCCAGTCTGTTTTCTTAGGCATATATGTATATTTTTAAATAGCTGCAATCTCACCTTATTTATAAGTTTGTATCCCACTGTTTTTACTTAACATTATATGCACTATTACATGACATTAAAAAGACATCCTAAATATGTTTTTATTAATCTATGATTATTAAAGACAGGATTTCTGAGAAAATTCAATTTTTAAAATTTATATAAAATACCTTTTATCCAGAAGAATGGATGGAAATAGCTGTCCAGTAACTACTCTTCTAACTATGGGATAAACATAATTAGAGAAAGAGAAATATAGGGGAGAAAGCAGATGTCAACTCTGAACTATGAAGGATGTCTATTAATTTTTCCTACTTAATTTACACTGATTTTAGCTGTCTCTTGTCTTCAAAACTCCTTTGTCATTAACCTACAGCTCTTTCTCAAAGTTCAAATCACTTAACCCATTTTTGTTCTAAATGATGCTTATATTTCAAATTAATAAGCAGCATTTTACTTAATGATGAGGTCCTAAATTAAGGATAATTATGGGAAAACAACAAATCTTTTCTGTTACTCTACAAAAATAGAGAAATCACCAGAGATTAAAAAATTGCTTCATTCTTGTCTGGCTCTGAAACAAGAGATGCACACTTTATTTCATCTATGTTAGCAACTTAGCAAGTTGTAGGCACTTTCAGTGATATTTAGTAAAATGCCAAAATTAAAGTTTTCTTTTTGTTGTTCACATACTATTAAAAATGAAAGAAGGGCATAGAAGAAAAAGAGACAGAAAGTATTAGAAAATGGCTGGATAAAATGAAAAGTTGGCATGTGGATGTTTGCTGTATCTCTGGAACATATTTGCCTTCCTGAGTTCTGCATATGTGTGAATCCAACTAAGATGCATAAGCCAAATCAACTAAGATAATTTCTCCTAAGGTAAAAATAGGCAAAATCATTCCTTGTTCGTTTAAAAATTCATCAACTAGAAAAGTATGGGTAAGATATGTAGTTGTTTTTATTTAAAAAATAACATACAGTGTATTTTTAGAAAACATAGCTAATGTAAAATGTTTTTAGAAATCATTTTGACTTATAAAGCCAATTTGGAAGTAATTGGGCTTTGTAATTAATGCAATTGTCAGTGCGGGCATACTTAGAAGGTACAGAAAATAACATCACCTTCACTCATCATCCAGGAGTAAGCAATGTTACATTGTGTTTTATACTTTCTCTTTTCCCCATATGTATTTCTATACATTTTCCCCAATAAAACTGAGATTCTATTGTACATATATTTCAACTTGAATTTTGCACATTACATATTTGGAGTATATTCTAATGGTTTTATGATTAAATAGTCTTCTGTGTTACTTCAAGTATAATCTTGATTTGATATATTAAAACCAATTTATACCAGCCCAGAAATTATCTATATTTTAATTTTGATTGAAGTTTCATGTTATGACTCTAAGTTTTAAAGTATATCAGACAATATATTTTTAAAAAGCCCATTTAACGTGTTTAAGATAGCTAACAGCAAGTCAAGGGTTATCTTCAGCTCCTTTTCTCACGAATTATTTAATAGAGGGATAATTTGGACATGACAAAGTTGGACTTGGGTTGCAGCATCCATCTAGTCATTCATGCCTAATTGGTATGAATAGTGAAACATTCATAACTTTGTGCTTTATTGCTAGTGGTAAAAACAAGCAAATGAACAAACAAATCCCAACATATGCACACACATACATAGATGATGTGCACACACTCAATACCAATGAAAAGGTGTGAGTCACACAGCTGGATTTTTTTATTCACTGAAATTATTCATGTGATAAGCCAATCTAAAAACAATATGGCCTGCACATCTGGAACTGATGTCTTTTTCCTGTATTCCAAAACAATCATTTGAAAATCCATATTTTTGTATCTTGCACAATAAGGTCTTCATCTATTTCAAATTTGTGAACAACAGAGGTAATGTCAAGTACCTAAATACTTTTTTGGTTAAAATTTGGTTCTATCGACTAGCTATTTTAAATTGGAATGATTTGAACTAAATCCACTCTTAAATCAAGACAATAAAAATGTTCGAAGCTAATTCTGAATCCATTTTGAGAAATGCTGGTAAATCCCTCTATAATTAACTTACATAAAGCAAGTTCAGAATGAAATTAGCTTTCTGGCTTCTCTACCACTGCCAAGAAAAATAGCCCCAAACAGATTAACCAAATGCTGTTTGCCCATATTTTATATTAAGCCTTCTACCTAACATAATTTCCACATGTTTTATTTAGTCAATCTTGATTATTTGTGTTCATAAGGAATCATTTTGGGTTGTTTATTAAAAATTCAGATTCCTGGTCTCCAAACTAAACATTCCTAGGGATGGAGTCAAGGTATCTAATCTTTTAAGCAAACTTATTTGTCTATTCTAGTGTAAATGATAATGCATGACACTAGAATGTTCGTCTCACTGTCCTTAATCTCAGATGTTTGGGGAAGATGATGCTATGAAGTATACTTCACAGGTTTCCAGGGGAAAGTTGATTGGATGTTACTTTTTCCCCTACAGGTTCAGTGCTATTCTTAAGGAGTAAGCCATCCACCTGTAACCTGGGATTTTTAGGGCAATTCAAACTTTTCCTTTCTTCCCAAGCACTTACATTTCTTCCCTTGGTTGATATGCTTTATATCCCAAAAGTAAAGCCTCTCATGTGTATTAGACCCAAGGCTTAAATTAGAAATACCCAAGAGAAAAGTGCACCTATTTAAATTCACACTTAGGTGTATATGAATGGAATCTTTTCTGGAAAAAAGTGCAGTGGGAAAAGGGAAATAAGGGTGCTGACAAGGGACATTGATGTGTCGGGCTCTGCAGACACAGGAAAAAACTTGGCTCAGCAAGCCAAGCCCAGCAACATTGAAGAAACCACGGCAGCTAATGGATTTGCTCTCTTTATTGTTTAGTGTTCTCTACCTATCTACGAGTCCCTGAGGTCAGTGTCTCTCTTACACTTCATTGAAATTTTCTGAACCTTGTTTGTGTTTGACACCTAAAAGAAGACAGCTACCTGGTTCTAAGTGATAAAGCCTCTGGATCACTTTAAACTTCTTTCTCTCCCTCTTACTCCATCTTTAGTCAGACACTGTGTCCTGTTGTTTCTGCTTAGCGATTTCATTGTTGACATCCCACTGTCATTCCCTGGCTCAGCTGCCAGGTTTCCCTGGGCATTTATTCTTTTTAAATTTGTCTTCCATATAAAAAGCAAAGTTACTTTCATTGCCCACAATAGCGTTCTCTGAATTGCGTTCCTGAGGCTACGCATGTCCAGAAAATGGGACTCCATTTGAACTTGCCTATTCAAATAAGAATGAAAGCTAATTTCTTTTCTTTGTGAAGCCTTAGAGCCCTTTTGTGCAGTGCACTCCTGTACCATTCAGCATTTTCCAAACTTATTTTACCAGTGGTCCATTTTTGTGGAGCATTTCTTGGCCTTTAAGAAGAACTATACATTTTTTACTGGCGCACACACCCTTTCAATGTCTTGAAAATATGTATATGCAGGTAATACTGCATATGTATTTGTGTTCTTTTTCATCACTCTCTCCCATACATTCTACAAACAGCAGTACTGATATTTAATTTCTAAGACAGGTTATACTTACGTGTTTATCCATGCTTTTGCAGAGTCTGATAGCTCTGCCTGGAATAGCACCTGCCTTTAGCTATCATTCCAGCTCCCATCCATCATTCTTTCATGTCCTCATGTTTTTACATCTTTGGAGAAGTCTACATTTATTATCTGAGCCATATTATCTTCCCCTTTTCACACACTATCCTTGTACCACTGATAGATCTCCACTAAAACATACAACACAGCCTTTTTGAAAAAAAAAAAAGGATACTTGTACCTTTTTTGGAGTAAGCTTCCTAAAGCCAGGAGCTATTCATCTTCACTTCCCAAGCAATTGGGTCCTCAGCATATACACGATTAATGAATAAATGCACAAATAAATTTTCAGTTCAACTGATATTTGCTTACTGGCCAGAAATTCTGACAAAAGTGGTTTGTCTTTATACAATCTCCAAATTCCACTTTCCTCCAAATCAGTATGATTAAAGCCTAGTAGATTTGATTCCAACTTATTCACATTATCCTTTCAAATATCCACTGTGTCACCACTGTTGTCTTCTGCACAGTCTTGCAGTGCTCACTGTGTTTCTCCTGGACATAGATATTATTGGAAGAATATATATTTTGAGAACAGCTGAGTTATTTTTTTAGAGGACCCTGGGATGGAACATGTGATTAACAAGAAGCTTTCTTGTCTTTTTTAAGGTTCGGTTTCTTTTATGCTTCAGAAGATTGGAGACTGTTGAGAATTAGGCGTGGGGTTGATTAATGATGGTGCATTGAGTCCCCTATACAGAATTTTATTGTTGTTAACAACCATTTGATCAATAAATATGAGAGATGCCTTCTCAAAAAAAAATCTATCACAGAGAACCCTAAATCTCTTTATTGTATTCTTTTTTAACAAACATATATGATATATATATACTATTTACCAGATTCTAAGCAATTTAGAGATACTAACTCATAAAATCCTTGCAAAAACTCTGTCAGGCACATGCCCTCGTTGTCCATATTTCACAGATGAGGGAACACAGCAGGAGAGGTGACGTGAATTTCCAGGTGGTGCTATGAAGAAGTAAAAATGGAGTTTAATTGCAAGCAGGCTGGCTCCCAAGGTAGGCACTTCAGCACCCAGCCATGCTACCTCTCGTTGTGTTTTGTTTGCAGTATTTTTCAACTTTGTGCTAAAGAATCATCGAGCACTTCTTCAGAGCTCATATTATGATTGAAATTGCTTTAATGCTCTGTGAAAAAGATTTTTATATTTCTTCAGTTTAGCTAGTTGGTAAAATGGATACAAATCCAGATAGGATTCATGTTTCCCAATGCAATGTCAAGAAAGTAAACAGATTTTAAAATAAGGGTGAGCATGTCAAGGCAGTTACAAAATATTTCTTTAAAAATTTTTTAAGAAGTATAACTGGTTGAGTTATATTAGTAGGTTTTTCTCTGAGACTCTGTGATCTTAAAAGAAATTAAGCCAATGCCAGACACTCTAATGTGAGGAAGATGGACCTGTCTGTTAGCTACAGACTATTTATATGCCAATAAATCTTTTTAATGGTAAAATAATCAAGGCAATGTAACTTTAAAAAATATAGGATGCAAGGTGGTGAGGAAGAATGTCAGAAAATAAAACCATAGGAGGAGAGAGAATTATAAGTCAGAAAAGGGTTGGGCTCCATCTGTTCATCCATCTACTGTCTATAATGTATACAGTGTAAGAGCAAATAGGAGTACATAAATATTTCTTGAAAGAATGCTTAAAGACAGGAGAAAATGAGATAAAGGGATGTAAAACAGGAGAGAAGAACTGAAATGGAGAAGGTAAATGTAGGATGATTACGAAGGCAGCTATAAACACAGAACACTAAGTAATAATCAGGGGTTTCACATTTTCATCTCATTTCATTACTACCCCAGCCTATGGGGTAGATGCTATTATCACCATGTTGTTACTCACAAGAGTCAGGGCAGTATCTCACACTCAGATGCCGGGCCTCAGCGTTAGTGCTCTTAACCACTATGCCCTAGCACCTCCGAGAAGGACCCCCAGGGGCAACCACACGAGCGTGGAAATAATGGCGTCTTTCTTGTATTCCATTATTATACAAGTTACAGATTACTCCAAACTAGCAGCGTAAAGCATCAAACGAAATTATTTTACAGATTCTGTGAATTAGGAATCTAGGTGTGGCGGAGCTAGGCGCTTCCGGTTCAGGGGTCATTGAAGTTGTCGTCAGTCATCCAGGACTGACGCCTTCCAGTGCCGCCTGTGGCTGTGGAATCCTCTTCCCCAGCTCGCCCAGCTACCGCCGGCCTCCCTCAGAGGGTCATTTCCCAGCTCCCTCGTGCATGATCTGGTGGCCTTCATCTCCCTGCTCACCAGGTGGGCCTCTCCCTAGGCTGCCTGAGCTTCTCCAGGACAGGGCAGCAGGTGTCTCAAACGAGAGATGGAGCTGCAGTGAGCCTGGGATAAAAGGCACAGGCTTTTTGGGACCTGTTCTTGGAGGGAACCATTTCATTCTGCATATTTTGCTTATTATAGGGAATTGATAGGCCCAGCCCTCAGTCAAGGTGAGGGGATTGCACAGGGGTGAAAATAACCAGGAAGCAGGAATCACTGGGGCTGTTTTAGAGTTTGCCTGTAAAATTGTGATAGGTTTGTTAGATATGGTTCATTTTACCTGAATCATGTTTCTGATATCTTCAGGATTCTAGTATATGATACTTGGAGTTAGTGTTTGTAAAATCTAACTTAATTAATTTGAAAACTAGACCATCAGAGAAGTATTCAGTATAGTTTTCTCTGTGGTGTCTTTTTAAAGTTTTGTCATTTTGTCACAGTGAAATAATGCAAGAATATGTCAGGTATCTCAAGATTAAAAATAGACATGAAGAGTATAAAAAGCTGGATGTACTAGTCCATGAAGTTGACAGGTTTAAAAAAACAAAAGATTTTGTCTGTCATTTGGTTCGTACAAAGAGGCATCTTACACCAAATAATTTACTGTATCATTTTTGTAGAGGAAACAGCATAAAATCAAAGCTGGAAACATAGTCAGATTTCATGGTGGCTTGTGAAGAAAATGGAATGGAATGGAATGAAATAATTATTTCCTTTTGACAGATACAATGATGATATCTAATAAATATTCATGTAGGATGAGTTATATAGTTTGGAATTTGGGCAAAGTGTTGTGAATACCATCCATCTCAGGGGATAGAGAGGCAGTAATTTTTTAGCCCCTTCTGTGTGTAAGGCGATGTGGGCATGTAAATGCGATCCCTGAGGTCTCAGGGCAGCAATTCCTTTATTTGTGTAGTAATTCGTCAAGACTCTAGTGGACAGCTTATACCTGCACAGTGCTCCTGCTGGAATAATAGTATGGCAGACTAAAGGAGCCAGCAGTCTGATTCCTGCTTTCCAAGATCTCATGCTCTTGGATTTAGTTCTGAGTTAATCTTTGTATATTTTATAGCTCAACTATAGCACTTTGCTCCTTATAGAAATTTAGTAGACCCATGCTGAATTATCTATCAAGCTTCTTTCAATTCATCAATGTGGGACACTCAAGCCACTTTATACCTCCCTTCTCCTGGAGGATGCCTACTCATTTTCAGTTCTTGGTGTAGAAATCATTTCCTCTGGGAATTCTTCTCTGACCACTTCAGGGTGGGTTTCTTGCTCTTCCTTTGTACTCTCCTAGCATACGGACTATTCTTATTGTATCATTTAATGCCCATTTTTCTTTGTAAACCCATGGGTCCCATTCAGACATCCACTGGCATGAGATAAGAAGGCACGCTCATCTTGTCATTGCATCCCCATCTGGTCAACAATATTTATTTAGTGTCTATTATATGTCATACACATGCCTAGCTATTGGGAAAAGACTTTGCTTTCCTGGCCTTACGTCCAATGGAATGGGACAAACAGATAAATGTGTTCTAACTTGGGAGCCCTAAGTGCTGTGAAGACAAATAAGGATGGGTAAGGGGACACAGGGATGGTTAAGAGAAGGTAGGGCCCATTTAGACCAGGGGTCAACAAGGCCTCTGTGAAGTGATGATGTCTGAGCTGAGAACTGAAGGGATGGAGGGAGGAAGCCACAGGGGCACCATGTTTTGGAGGAGGGACTACAGAGCCCTGAGCTGGGAGTGCATTTCATACACTGAAGAAGGAACGAGGAGGCCTGTGTGCCTGAGCAAAGAGGTTGTGGCAGGTGGGGCAGAGGGTGTTCAGGTGTGAGGTCGGACGATTTCCAGGGGTTTGGGTTACAGAGCGCTTGGCAGGCAGCTGGCAGACATGATTGGTGTTTACTGAGCATACATTGAGTATTGCTAGACTTAGGTTGGGAGTGTAAGAGCAGTATTGTCTAACGATGTATTATTTGTATCATTACCATTAAAGTACTTTGAGTAGCGGTTGGAAAACTGCACGTTAGAATCACTTAGGGATCTTTTAGAAAGGCCGACTCTAGATCCCCTGGTAGAAACATGACATCAGAGTCTAGGAGTGGCATCAGTAATTTGGTGAGTTCAGACAAGTATGAGAATTATTAACTAAGATCAGTAGTTCTCACAGTGTGCCGACCAACGAGGAGCATTAGAGATAACCAGAAATCAGAAATCCATCTTATACCTACTGAATCAGAAACCTTGGAAGTGACACTAAGGAATCTGTATTTTAAAAAGTCCTCCAGATGCTTCAGATGTGTGCTAAACCTGGAGGACCACAGTCGTAGAGGGCCACATGTGGGCAAAACAGATGATACATTTTGTGAGTTTAATTGTAGAAAGCCGTGTTTCTATAGGTGTGCACCAGCAAGAAAGCCTAAAGTTTTACCATTTGAGAATTATTTCCATGGATTAAACTTTCTCTCAGTTTTTAAATAAAACATTTCTCTGTGTAAAATATCAAGCCATTGTTACTTTGTCTCTCTTTAATGTAAATGAGCTTATTAGAATGATTTAACTGACAGAATGAGCCATTTTGAATAAAAAAAATGGCTGGTTAGTAAAGGTTTCTAGGAAAGTATGGAGATGGAGTGATGGCACAATTTTTCTGCAGTCTCAAAAATATGACTAGTAATCATTAATAATAATGCAGAAAGTATTAAATAAATTTTAAAATCGTCTAATTTTCTGATATTTTTCTCAGGGATATTTTGAAATATGTGTATTTCTCTTTTAGTTATTTGTCCACCAGATTATATATTACCTGTCTGCAAGTGTTCATTTAGACACTTACAAATTTATAACAATTTAAGAATTTGTCCAGATGTCTTTTTTTGTTTGTTTGTTTTTTTAAGCAATCAGACTCGCTGCTTATTAGGTTTCTATGTGGTATCACTCAAGGGATTTTCATATGGAAAATCTTATCATCATTCATCCTCCTAGAGAAAGTTACATTGTCTTTCACAAAATTTCAATATTAATATGTACATTGGAATATCTTTTTTCCTTTTCCCTTATCTGAAAATAATAGTGAATGAGAGAAAGTGAATTATATAGCTCAGGGCCACTGCTGAAAGGCTGAGTTTGAACAACATGCTAATTTTAGTTTTAATGTTCTTATCAATCCAGCCGGTTCATTTAGATTGAAGAATGTAGCATGAAAGCCTTTTGTGGTCCTGCTATACAAGTTTTCTCTTATATAGAAAAATCAGCTTTTTCCTAAAGGCTTAACCAGAGGCAATACCTGATATTGTCTGCAAAGTGCAAGCAATATGTCTTTGAAGCACTTGAATAATATTAGTATCTTGGCTGAGAACAGAACAAAATATAATCTGTAAAAATAAGGATAATGCAATTTTAAAAGAGAACCTTCACATGCCAGCGAATTTCATTCAGCTCGGTGACAAAGGACTCCATATATAAGTAGCTCTTGAGGTAGAGAAACATAAATGCAGAAAGTAGGTTCATACCACCAGGTTTGTGCCCTCAGAGGTTCCTGGCGTATTTCACTGATCAATGCATTGCTGAGATAGTTGCATCAAAAGTTGTCTGCAGGATTTTTAAATGAACAGTTTCCCTCTGTTTCTTTTGACCAATAATATGCTTTCTTAATTTTCCTCTTATAATTTTTTTCAAGATAAATCCACACCCGTGCTGGGGAGGTGAGTGTAATCTTTGTAATGTCATATGCCCTCCTGGGAATCCTTCTTCTGACAAAACAATGTTTCCTTAAATGTCAGATTCCTCTCATCATTATTTTTGCATGGGAAACCAACTTTACCAAAACTGGAAAGTCTTTTCTTTTCGTCCCATATTTCTTTTCAACCCACCAAAAGTGTCATTTGATGTAGCACTAACCTAGTTTTATGTTTTAAATCTGAGTTCTCCACTGATAAGTAGCATAAAACTGTCAAATGTATTTTCTCCTTAGC
The DNA here is from genome assembly GCF_040802235.1 of Manis javanica. Classification (NCBI taxonomy): domain Eukaryota; kingdom Metazoa; phylum Chordata; class Mammalia; order Pholidota; family Manidae; genus Manis; species Manis javanica. The sequence goes on from NC_133161.1 coordinate 76,916,751, forward strand.
ATATTTGAATGCTCTGTTATTATATATTATCGCTTCTTGACATTTATTAGAACCCATCCGTGGCCCAGGACTCTTTATTACTGGATCACAACGGACAAGTGCAAATGTATTCATTTGTTACTAACACTCTCAAAAGCTTATGCAAGCTACCTTCAGACCAATGTAAAAGTAAATTTCTTATGTAATAAAAAGGAAAATCCTTTTAAAACTGATTGAGACTAAGGAGTTAATGAAATAGTGAAACAACTGTATTACTTCCTAATTCCAGACTATGTATGTGTGCTCTCTATGAAAGATCAGACCACACATTCTCACACTTACAGAAGGCACAGATTATACATATGAGACACCTACATGTAGACAAACATTTGAATGTCTAAAATATTACCTTGGAACAGAGATTATTTAACCCTCAAAGAAATGTTTTTTATTTCATTATATCAGCTATTTAATAAAGATAGTGGCAAATGGACAAAAAGCTTTAATCTGAGAACAGGTATTTCAATACATGTGTAGTTTAGTTTCCTATGTCAAAGTTAAAATACTGCATCAGGAAAGATACAATTTCACACACACACACACACACACACACACACACACACACACACACACACCCTTGTTTTATATCCACCACATCTTTAGTAATAGAAGCACCTGGAATTTTGGCAATTTCAAGAAGTGCTGTATTTACTTCTGCTATGACTGAGTATTTGTGTCCCCCCCAAATTCATATTGAAGTCCTAACTCCCAAGGTGGTGGTATTAGAAAATTAAGCCTTTGAGAGGTGATCAGTGCCCTATGAAAGGTCCAAGAGAGGTCCCTCACTGCTTAAGCCATGTGAGGTTACAATAAGGAAACTGCCATTAAACATCTGAAAATTAGAAATTGTGGTTTCAACTTTTGAGTCATTGAAAATAGAACCTATCTAGACAAACTCAGAGATGGGAGAAAAATCATAAATATCTTCTTTTGGAACTTGGCTTCATTGTTAGGCTTATGGAGATGATCAAACAAACCTGAGTTGGGGTCAGAGCTCTACAACCTACCTAATTACCATGTGAATTTAAGCAGGTTGCTTTGTCTCAACTTCACATACTTCTGTAAGATACCCACAGGCTGTGAGGGAAAAAGGAATGAAACAATACACAGAAAGTGTTTACCAAAGGTTAAGTTAAAGGTTCTGGATTACTTTATTTAAAATGGTAAAATAGTAATCCCTTCACCTCTCCCAGTACTCTTGACCCCCTTTACCTTGCTCTTCTTTTTCTTTTTTTTAATATAGAACTTTATTTTGTTTCAATATACAATGGCATTTCTTTTCATGTTTACTGCATTGTTTGTTGTGTATCTCCTGGCTGATGTAAGCTTCACAAGAGAAGAAACCCTTGTTCATTTTGTTCTCTGTGTATTCCAACTCTCTAGGACAATGCCTGATGCCTCATAAACACAAATGGATGTATTCAATGTACATAATGAACTCCAGCTAGTAATTAAGGAATTCTACTCTCTTGGATTCTCTCTCTCTCCTATCAGAGAGGGTGCAACTCCCTGGACAATAGAAAGAGAGCAAGGAGAAAAATCCAAACCAATAGCAGTCAGGCTCGCTGTACATGAGGGTCGCCTAGAGAATTTTTCAAAAATCCATATTCTCAGGCTGTGGCCCTCATCAAGAGAACCAGAACTGGTAGGGATGGGAATCAGGCATCAGGATTTAAATTTTTCTCTATGTTTCAATGTGTAGACAAGCTTGAGAACACTAATCTAAGCCATGGGATACTACAATTGCTACAATTCCCAACCAAAGTGTGCTCTGCAATGAGGACCATAACTCCATCTTCCTTGCAGCAAAGAGTGAACAGATGATGGTAAGACAATGTAAGCATGCAGCTCATTGACATTTTGGTAATACTTTTAGCATATTATCAGTAGAAACAATAAATACATTCAGGACCCAGAAGCTGAGAGCATGCAAACTTAATTTTAATCTTTATTTTAAATTGAGGCAAAAGTGGTATATGACATTATTTTAATTTCAAGTGCACAACATAATATTTGATCTTTGTTTACTCTACAAAGTGATCACCACAAAAAGTCTAGCTATCATCCACCACCATACAATTAACTCCCTTTATGCATTATCCACACTCTAAATCCCTCTAATAATCACTGATCACTTCTCTGGATGTATGAGTTTTGTTACATTTTGTTTCTTGATTTGTTTTGCTCTTCATATTCCACATGTAAGTAAAGTTACACACTATTTGTCTTTCTCTTTCTGACTTATTTTACTTAGCATAATACCATCAGGATCCATCTGTCACAAATGACAGGCTTTCCTTTGTTTATGGCTGAGTAGTATTCCAGTGTGTGTGTGTGTGTGTATCTCACATTTTCTTTATACATTCACTTATTGATTGACATTTAGTTTATTTCCTTTTTTTGGCTATTGTAGTAATGCTGCAATGAATATCTGGGGCATATATCTTTTTGAATTAGTGTTTTCATTTTCTTTGGATAAATTCCTAGAAGTGGGATAGCTGGATCATATAGCAGTTCTATCTTTAATTTTTTGAGGGACATCCATACTACTTTCTCCAGTGGCTGTACCAGTTTACATTCCCACTTGGAGCATATAGATTTCCCTTTCTCTACATCTTCTCCATCACTTGTTATTTCTTATATTTTTATCATTTTTAATCCTTTTTCATTCAAATTCTTTCCTGTTATTATCCAACACCTCCTTAAGAGACATGTTTGCTAGATTTCTTTTCAGATCTTGCCCTAAATAAGACTTCACTTCTCTAATTCAAATGACTACTTGCTTCATCTGCATGTGATTTAGCTCATTGCATGGCTCTTGTGGATAGTGTGCTGCCTCATTGCTATAGGACAGCCAGCAGTGGTACTTGTTCACCTTTGTTGAAACCCTAATTCTCCTGGGGCAGCTGCTTACTTGTTGGTTATTCTCACTCACACAGTTCACAGAATGTGAACTATCCTCTGCAGGGTGGTTAGCTTTCTTCCTTGTTTTGTGTGTTTTGCCACAAAGATTAAGTGAATGGTACATTGGTTCACCAACTTATTAAATTTCTATCAAACAATATAAAAATTCAATTTCTTTTGAATATTTTTCACACAAAAATTTTAATATAATATTTACTTCACCACCAGTACTACTACAATTATTCATAAAGGGAAATGTAATTTGCTGAAGATCTTGGACTCAGTGGCAGGATTAAGCTAGCCCATGAGCATTTTGGTGAAATATGAAAAAATAATTACTTAATTCCACATCCATATTAATAACATAAAAATTTAGTGTTGAGATTTTATCTGGTTCCTATCCCTTCATCATCATATCTCCAGAACTGAGTATAGCAAAGACTGACTAACTTCGCACCAAACCAGATTCCTTTTCTTCCTGAGCCTATAGATTACATTACCCAAATACACTTGCAGTTAGGCCCACATGACTGAGTTCTAACCAATGGAATGTGAGAAGTCACACACACACACACACACACACACACACACACACACACACACACACACACACACACACTCCATTTATAGGCTTGGCATATAAAACTGCCAACACACAATTCACTCTCTTTTCACATTTGTTGGCCAAACGCAGAGGACTCTGAAGCTCTAGAAGAGAGAGGAGCCACAGATGAAAGGTTCCAGGGCATGCCCACTTGGAAGGCTGACTACTAATCCAGAAATATCTATTTTGGACTTGCTGAGAGCAAGTAATATGCTTCTGTTACATAAAGCCACTGAGATTTGGAGGTTTATTTGTTACAGTCACTCACTGAAAAATTTCCCTCTTTACAAAAATAGATTTTATCTCAAATAATAATAATGTATTTTAAGAATCAACAATAGAGCTTATGATAAAAGTGACCCCTTTCCTAGACTGATTTTTACACTATTATCTGACCTTCTACTGTTCTTTCTTTCTTTTCCTACTGTTCTCTGTGGAGACAACCTCCAAGGTAATCCATGGCTGGCTGCTCATCCCTATTTTGGAAACATCTTTGACATACAGGAACTATAGAGTCATTTTCCTACAAATGCTTCACAAAACTATTGAATCTAGCCAAACCACTCACCTAAGATTTACTCACACATTTTGAACTGCCTGTAGATAACACCCACTTATATATTACTTGGTTATAGTGTATGTTTCCTTTGAACTGTGTTTATAACTCACTCCCAGTATTTCCCCATCCACTCCCCTTTTTATACCTCAGATTTACTTAATGACATTTTCTTTCTATAGTTTCATTGCACTAAAAATTTGGAATCAAATTTAACTCATATCTTCTTTATCAAATATCCAGTTTATCATCAATATATCATCAGAGTATTGCAATTCTTCACGTGAACTACGTTTCAGATTTACCCTTGACTTTCAACCCTACTGCTACCACCTCAATGAAAGCTCCCATCACTGTACAGATGGACACATACAGTAATTTCTTAGCTTGCTAACTGTAGTCTTTCTCCCCCAATTTATTACTAGATTGGTATGCCATTGACTTTGTTGCCTACTCTATTCAAGAACTCTCTTACTAATTAGCTCTAGAGCAGTGTTAGAATTTAACTGCCTGAAATAATTGTTACCAAGCTTTATAATAAAAAGTATTCTGTTTAGGTTGCTTAGTCATTGCATTTGCCTTTTTCCCCTTTTCTCTCTTCTACGTCTGTACAGATTTTATTTTATTAATAGGGGCCCGCATTTTACACACTGTTCTAGGCTTTAGCTCATGGTCCAATTTCTTTTGGTACTTTTTTCAAGTGTTCAGTATTTACTGTGAATAAATCTTGGTATTTGCTCCATCTAGATAGCTCTCTTAGGGCAGGAGTTCAGTGTACTTCTCCCATTATAGAAAGTATCTGCATGCACATACATCATAGCAGCTACAATACTGAAACCCTAACTCCTTTAACATCTTTCCTTCCTCAGAAGCTTTTGTTAAATTCTCAAGATTTTTATTCATTTTTTTCTAGACAACCCTGAATTATCATGCTTTGTATCTAAGGTGTTTCTTAACTTTGAGATAATCAAATTATTTTTTCTATGGTGTATACAATTAAAGTGTTCAAAATTAGACTGATTACACTTTCTTTCCACCAGTACCTTTCATAGATTACATACACCAAACTATATAATTTTCCCCCCTACATCTCCAGATTGTAAATACTCTCTACTCTTATCCCTGATGAGGGATCTATGAGGAACCTAGATTTGTCCTCCAGATTTCTGGTTATAACTTTGAAGAAGTCTTTTTGAGGAAACTCAAAACAATGGTACTTGGAAACCTCAGTCTCTGAAATTAAAGCAAATGTGAATTTATCTCCTTGGAAGCTTTCAGAAGTAAAATAAATGTATTTCCTAATGCATCTCCAAAACTGTATGGGGCAAAAACATTGGTTTATTTGGAATCGCTCATTCAGTTTAAAAGCTGTATTAAGCTAACTCTTTCTAGATGACACTTGACAGAGTTACCATAGCTCAGAGCTTAAAGTAATCGAATCAAAATACTTATTTGCAAAGCACCCTTCTTGATAAGCATATTCTTCTCTTTGGCTTTGCAAATCCCATATTACAAAAATCTTTGTAGTTTGGGAAGTTTATTTTAAAGGTTCCGTAATTAAAGGCAAGAACTTAGCTGAGGCTCAATTGTAGGTAAGGAGAAATAAGGCTGCTCTTTGGTACAATATCAATTCATACATGTTGACGAAAAAGTACAATTAATAAACTAAAGAAATAATTTTCAAATAATTTAGTTTCATCAGACAGTAGTACTGAGGCAAGATCCTGGGTTGATCCTTGCAAGGGACTAGTGAGCTATACAAGTCAGGGATGATGCACCAACTCCAGTTTATTCATCAAAATCTTTTTGCAAATAAGGAGACACTGACTGGAGTTGAAAGGAATATTTAGCATGTTCAAATTCATCACAGAGACTGGGAAAACAAAGTGCATTCAGTATTAAGTACAGTGCCTGCCACTTAGGAGGCCCTCAATATGCTCTCTTGAATGTGAATTCTTTTTTTAAATTGAAGAATAGTTTACATACCATATTATCCTAGTTCCAGGTGCACAACATAGCAATTCAACAATTACATGCATCACAAAATGCTCACTGTGGTAAGTATAGGTCTCGTTGTCACCATAATTAGTTATCATAAAATTATTGACTAGAGTTCCTATGCTTTACTTTTTATCCCCATGTCTTGTTTGTTTTATAATTATAAGCTTGTATCTGTTGATTCTCTTCACCTATTTTGTCCATCCCTCTACTCCTTTCCTCACTAGAGAATCTCAGTTGCTTAGTCACCTCAAATTTAAAAATTGCTCAATATAGGAAATAGTATCTGAATAAAACCTTTAGTAGTGGATTAAAACAAGTTGTTTTAGCAGATTTAAAGTAGGTGCCGAGAATCACATCAAATAAATGGGTAGGCATACTTTTTTTAAGTTGAGCTTCCTCTTATATTATTTTATGATTTGCTTGCCTATTCTTTCATCATAATGGGTGCTAAAATAATAATGTTGTGTCAGACTGAGTGCTGGACAAAGAAATAGTTATCTGAGCCTCAGGATTGGAGCACTGCCTTACAGCGAAATAGAAACTTCAGACTGAGGTCACTGCAGAGCTTATTTGATAGGAACTACACCCCAGGGACCCTGGAGGGATTTGCTGGGCTCTTTATTATTGAGCAGTTGAGAGAAATAATGAGAAGATAAAAGGGAAATAAACTAAAAGCAAGACATTAATAAAGAGACAAAAAAATAATTTACGGAAGGGGAAGTGGAAATGCAGTTTGAGAGGCCTTGCGAATTTGGCATTTCTCTTTAATTGGTGTGAAACTTCCATACAATATGTACCATTGAGTTTGCCTTCCTGTGGCACGGGTTTGCTCTATATTGGTCAGGGTTAACTCCAGAGCACATATCAACTGTATCTGAACAACACCTTTGTTTTCTATGGAGTCTAAGAAAGAATATTCAAAGAAAAGCTATCTAAAACATGAAAAGTTACACTAGATTAAAAAGACATGTATTATTTTGTTCTTCAGTGTGTATAAATTTTTTGATTTATTGATTACAACTGACCTTCAATTTCACTTTTCCAGGACAAGAACCTTTGCCCATTGAAGGCAGAGTTCTGCATTTCACTTCGATAAATATTGAGCAATGCACTTACTAGAATCTGTGAGGACTAAAATGATACGCGAGACACAAACTCTGTCCTCTCAGAGCTTACAAGTTAGTGGAGGCTGAGCATCACTCCTCATATTGAATAATATATACAGTAAGTGTCACAAAGGAGATAGAACAAAGTTGCCTGGGTGGGAGAGACTGCATTCAGCTGATCGGAGGTCAGGCAGGGCTTGAAGGGAGCAGCAGCTTGCAAATATGTCCTGAGAGTGTTTGACAAGTCAGAACTCTGGGGAGAGAAGCATTGAAGGTTCAGGCAAAAGTGTCTTAGTAAATACAAAGCATATTTAAGACATTGTAAGTGATTCTGTTTTGGAGGGTAGGCTGAAATACAGTGCAGAGTTTCATGTTTATTTTGAAAATATGAAGAAATCCATTTTTAGACTTTCCTTTTTTTACCTTTAATTTTTAAGTAATTATGGACTCAGGAAGTACATAGTACAGAGTCTCATGTACCCATCACTCAGCTTCCCTCAGTGGTGACATCTTATTTGGATGTCATCTGATATGAAAACCAGGAAATTAACTTTGGTATATTTCTGTTAGCTGGACTGCAGACCTTATTCAGTTTTCACTATTTAAAAAAAAAATCTGAATTCATTTGCGTGTATGTGTGTGTATGTAATGTTTTTACTTCTTAATCAGGAGAATAGTTTAATTGTAGTTGGTTTTTAAGTAGATTATCTGGCACACAGGCAAGATTGGAAGAGGGAGACCACATCAAGGATTACTACACTAATACAGAAGAGGAATAATCGGACCTTGCAATAGCTAATGCCCAGCACAGTGCTGGATACAGGACAACCGCTTAGTGTGTGACTCAGGATTTATATCCTCAGACTGCATTTTTTCAACTGTAAACAGAAATGCGATCCGTTTTCATTTGACAGCGTGTGCGCAGGAGTCAGAAGAGGGGTGACACATTATCAGGACCCCGTGAGGCTCTGACTCCATATGGAACAGTACGGACTGCAGAAGCCCCACATTAGGAGATGAGAAAAACAGGACGATTCGTGTGTGGCATGAGGTAAATAGTGCAGGTCCGAAAAAGATCAGATCAAGAATCCCAGGTGATAAATAAGCAATTAGAGGGACATTGAAAACCGGTGCCTCTCACATCAGCTTGCTAATAGCTAGTTGTAATTTTAAAATAAAAAATATGCTTTTAAAATTCAAGACCTTTTTAAAATCCAATATCCTGAAAGTTCAGAAATGGTTTCTTACTGTCTTCTAAATTGAAATAAATGTTAAGAAAAATTTCCAATACTGCATTTCTCCTCTTTTACTCAATATAAGAACTGGATAATGTTATTTCCCTTATGCCTCAAAATCTCCTATGAATATTTCAATATTTGCTGGGTAGACAAACTGGGAGTTTCAGAACTTAAATATGTCATTTGCTGGCAGAGGGATTATGAGCAAGTTATTTAAACATTTATCTAAAAGTTGTTGACCTTGTCAGTAATATAAAAATGTTGGAGTCAAACTTTCTGTTCTAACACTTTCAAAAACCTTCATGTATTAATTGCCATATTCCTTTTTATCCCTGTTCAACTTTTGTTCAGAATTTAGTATGGTGACTGGTGCCAGGCACCCAGTAAATATTTAGTACATGAATGAATTATTTTTGAATGAATTATTTGTAGATTCTTAAGTACAAAAAAGCTTCTCTCAAAAATTTTAAGTAGTTTTTAGATCTTAATAGAGCAAAATTGCTTAAGGAAGAAATCTTTGCCACTTTGCCTTTTTGTCCTTTTTAAATCTGTTTAAAATATGAAAGTCACTTCATCTCTTTTGGACTCAATGTCTGTGTTCTTCTCTGCAAATATGAGAACTGAGCTTTTACAATTACTTGTATTTCTAAAACAAATGGCATTAATTAGGGGGAAAATTAAGCACATATTATGTCTCAGTATTCCATATTAAATTCCGCTTAATTCCTTAACTTCTTGAGTAAGTTGCAAATGTATTTTAGTAAAATTTACAAAATAACACATTTAAATGAAATTTGTGCATTTAATCATAATACTTTTATAATAAGTGTAAATTATAATGAACTAAAAATAAGAGGGTAACATTTAGTGAGTCTTTAAGTTTCAAGCAGTGAGGTATCATTATTTTACACAAGAAATCCAAGGCCATAGAAACTAGGTGAACTGTCCAAGGTCACACATACAATAAAAGGTGCAGTCAGGATTTTAGCATAGGTGGCTGGGCTCCAGAGCTGTGTAGTTAACTACCCTTCTACATTGCATGTCACGGTGTGCCACTTCCAAGATGGGAAACATGCCCTAAACAGTATTCTTTGAGTTAGGCAGCAGGTCAGTGTTTGAAAATTTTCTTGGTAACCTTAAACAATAGCTTGAACTCTGAATTTTTACAGACAATCTCTGATTACTGACCCTTGAACCTGTGCTGAACTGTAAATCCACTTAGCATATGGGAACAATCCGACCATGGAAATATGGAAAATTCAACAACCAGAAATAACCATTTACCTTAGTTCATCTGAAGGGAGAATCTTTCATAAGTAGTCAGCTTGCTCCTTTACCATCAAAACTGTTTATTCAGTTTCTCTGATTATTTTCTGAATTATCCCTCATCTGAAACATGAGAATATAGCTGGCAAATTATTTTAATTATTCATCATGAGTCTCTTTTCAATAGATACAAAATTTTCCAAGCGCTATAATTTCCTCATTTACTTGCTACTCAAAAAGTTAGATTTCTGCTGAGAAGTTCAAGGAAAATAGTTGACTATATATTTGTTAGTCCTATGGGAAATATGCACGTGATTTTCATGATTTTTCATGTATAGCTGCTCATCACAATTACATATATAAAGCACAGTGATTCAATTCAATTTATGCAGCCATTAAGTCATTATATAATTTTGTGTAAACAAACCAGTCCTCAAATATTAGCACAAAAAACCCCAAATCTTTTCATCTATTTAATGAAACAGTTCTATTTTGGGATGTTTCTGTTCTCAAAGAATAATGAAATTATACATTTACTGTTTATTAATATGTGTTGTAATGCAATACTGAATAGATTGTCCTGAATTTGGATTTTAAGCTCTTGACATGTAGTGAATTCAACAGATAGTTTAATAGTAAAACAAAAAATATTTTTAACAAGCATCTAAGAAAATAAAGTAAGTGTCATTACACTCATTTTCCTCCTTAAAACACTAGAATCCAAAAACCTTACAAAGAAAAATAATTCCTTGGGTCCCTATTAGATGTTACTCCAAAAAGTTTGAGAGTTTCGTTAAGTAAACTGGAACAGATTCCTCTCTTACAGGCCTTCTTACTGTTTTTAACCTCTAAGCTATTTAATTATATGCTTTCCAAATCTAACTGGACCCTTATTGAACATTTCATGGGAATAATGTTTCATGGAAACCTGTCAATATTTAGATCAATAGTTCTTAAACAAAGCTGGACATTGGAATCACTTAGCGAGTTTGTGAAGAATATTCACACCAAGAGCAATCAGCTGGAGTTTTGGAGGGTGGAAGCCTGCAGAAAGCAGGTAATAGACTCTCAAGGATATTATGTCCCAATTCCTGGAACCTGTGATTTTGTTATGCAGCAAAGCACAATTAAGGTAACAAATGGGATCAACTGTTAACCAACTGACCTTAAAACAGATTATTTTGGAATATCCAGGTGGGTCTAATGGAATCACAGGGGTCTTTAAATTGTGGTGGAGAGAAGGCAGTAGGTGAGCAGTGTCAGAATGGAGCTATGTGAGAAGGACGTGGTCAGCTGTGTCAGGCTTTGCAGGGGGAAAAAAGGAGCCCCTGGTCAAGGAATCCAGGCAGCCTTCAAAAGCCAGAAAAGGCAAGAAGATGAATTTTCCCTTAGAGCCTCTACAAAGAACTCCAGGTCCTACTGACATCTTTATGTTCATCCAGTGAGACCCATTTGGACTTCTCACCTCCAGATATGAAAGTGAGTACATTTGCATAGTTTTGAGCTACTTAGTTTGTGGTAATTTGTTATAGCAGCAATGGGAACTAAATGCAGAGGCCCATGCATTGGTAATTTTTAAGAGCTACCGGCTAGTCCTATTGTGCAGCCAGGTTGAGCGCCACTGATTGAGAGGAACTGCTCACTGGAATTACTTAGGAAGCTTTTTACTAAGCATTAATATCTGGCACCCGTTGCCAGGGATACAAATTCACATTCGCAATATTAACTTATTTGATCACCATAAAAATTTCATAAGATAGGAATCTTACTATCAGAAGCACAGGTATTTTTGAGTAAGTTGTCTCATGTTACCCAGCTCCTAAGTGGTAGGCTTCAAACCCATGCAGGCTGGAGCCTGTAACCACCATCGTGTGAACTGAAACTCTTGTGTAGAGCCTGGTCACCCTATTTTAAACATCATCGTTAGAATTATTGGCTATTTTTTTAGTTCTCTTTTCACAGAAAAAGCCAGAAGTTAGAAATGAAAAACACTCAGAATAAAGGCAATGATGGGTGTAAATCTGATTGCAAACTGATGGTGAGGTGGTGAGGGCTAAGAGGAAAGCCTATACAACCCTTCATGTTTAAAAATGATGGGCATCTGAGGGGTCCTTGGTGTATAAATGTTACTGGATACAGCAATGTGTAGTGTTATGGAGAGCATTACTCAATTAGAGTAGAATTCATCTTAATCTAATTTATCAAGAAAGTCACTTTGTTCTGTATACCTCATTTATGAGGTGTGTATTTATAATTTCAGTATAGTAACAAATGTTAGTACTGATAAAGATAAGCATTAATTGACTAAACATTTAATGGGCAGGCCATGAGTATTAAGAACAATTCAGTAAGATGTGTTATAGTATATATATATATGTACCATATGGAAAACCTGCCAGTTTGGTATTACATTTAAAAAAAAACAATGGCCATTCAAAATCAACTGAAATGTCAACATACTGTGACATTTTGGTGACATACTTAGGAGAAGCACAAAGACACCAAAACAAAGCTATAAAATTCAGTAGAGGATTTATTTATAAAGCATTCAGGTTTTAAAAGTTAGGAAGACAAGATAAATAGCAAAACCAATTCCCTTGTGTGAAGGTACTTGCCATTTCTGTTCATCCTCATTTAAGACCATAATCCTATTATATGTTATATCTTTCAAATATTCAACCTTCTATTCCTCTTGAGTGTTGTAAAGAAAAGAGCACTGAACTAGAGACAAAACACTAGCTACCTGTGTGACACTGAGTATAAACCATAAAGCCACAGCAATGTCTCCTTAGGTGTCACAAGAATATTGCACCTGATTTTTCTATCTCAAAGGATTGTTAAAAATCAAACGCAAATGCATGGGAAAGTGCTTTGAAAATAGTAAAACACCATATAAATAATTATTCCACACAAAAAGCTACAGTCTGGACTGCATAAGTTACCTATCTCTGCATAATAAAGTACCCAAAAACTAAGTAGCTTAAAACAAAACATACCTTGTAGTATCTCAGGTCAGAAATCTGCACGTGGCTTAATTAAATCCTCTGCTTCAGGGTCTCTCACAGGCTGCGCTCAAACTGTCTAATATGGCTATACTCATCTAAAGGTAAATAGGGGAAGAGTTTGCTTCCAAGGTCACTCATACTGTGGCCAGGATTCTCTTCCTCACAGCTTATTGAACGGAGGGCTGCATTTTCTCACTATGTGTGGGCTGGAGGCTCCCCTCAATTCCTCGGCCCATGGGCTTTCCCAGTATGGTGTCATACTTCATCAAAGACTGCAAGCCAAGAAAGCGATGGAAAGAGTACAGCAAGATAGAAGTTAAAGTCATTTGGAACTGCGGAAATGACAAACCATCACTTTTGCCTCATTCTATGCATTAGAAGCGAGTTATGAGGTCCATTTCACACTGAAGGGGATGTGAGAACATGATGGGATGGAAAGCAGGAAGTGGGGGGTCACTGAAGGTCATCTTGAAAGTTGCCTCTCATAGGGACCAACCTTCCTTCCCTCATCCTGGGCTAGGCTCTCTGAGTTATCCTGAGTCTTTCTTTAAAACTTTCCTCAAACTGAGCTCAACCTTTGAGGCTCATGGTTTAAAATCAAATGAAAATGCATGGGAAAGTGCTTTGAAAATAGTAAAGCACCATATAAATAATTATTCCACGCAAAAAGCTACATTCATGGAATCAGTATGATCTGTCTTTTTAAGAATTCCCTGAAACTCTTCAGTTAGGTGGGATCTTCCCAATGTCTAAATTCCCAAAGCATTTGGCAGACATCTCCCATTGACCTCACATACCATCTCCTGTTTTTACAAATAGTAGTCATAGCTTTTAGATGTAACCATTTATAATAGCCCTCAAGGCAGGAATTGGGTCTTATACCTCTCTTTTCCCAGGAAGTGAAGGACAAAAACTAAAATGACTATTCTATATGTATGGATTGAAACTGAGGCAGTTTTTTTTAATGCAAAGATTAAAATCAGCTCTATTTTTATCTCCTTTCTACTGAAGCCACCAAGAATCTGTCAATAATATCAGTTCGAAATTAAGACTATTTCAGGGATTCCTGCCAGCTTTTTTTGTTCTTCAAAGGACATTTGAGTTCTGCTCTTCTAATGGCTTGATTCACTGAGAGCGTGAACTGGCAGAAAATAATGGAACCATCTGACCTAAACAGTAAGGTCCCAGATTTTCTGGCGCCTATGTGTAGTGAGTGCATACTTTTGCTCCAAGAGGTTTTTCTTGGCTGAACACTTCCAGTTATTAGGTTCTAGAGCAGGCTTAATTTTAAGGCAAATTTCACTTGAGTATGAAGTTTTAATGAGAACTCTTTTATTTACATTAACTTATTAAAAAAATGTATTATATATGGGTGACTATTTTTTAGCCATACTCCGCTTGTGTGTAAATAGGCCTTATACTGCAAAGAAATCATTTATATAATAGCCTGTATAAAAGAGTATCTGGGGATCTATAAACTTATATTGTTATTGTAGAGTCTGAGCCAAGATTTCTACTCTTGGGGTATTTTCATGATGTGTGACCCAACATTCATAATTATGAAGATTAATTAATTTCAGTCCAAAAGATTTCAAAAGTGTCATTGGCCTTTACTGAAGAAGCTGTGTATGGCTTGATAACCTGGTGAAAGTGGCCCTCAGGGGTTTTGGTTTAGGCTCAGTCCACTTTCAGTTCTCTTTATTAAACCTGATCCAAACAAGGCATGAGGAGGGCATCTTTCAGGGCTGCTCACTGTTAAGTTCTCTACGGATTCTACCCACACCCTGCACTTTCTATTTATCACTACCATTTAGTCTGGGGAGAATTTGAGGTCTGGACTGAATTTGGCATGCCCTTGAGGCAGTTCCCCATCAACAGTCCCTGTGTAGGAATGGCTGATGTTCAAAGTCCCATTTTTGGCTGAGCAATGGGACATAATCCATTTGTTTAGTGGTCCGTGTTCTCCAAAGCATCATGGGGTATGATTCAGTGTGTTGAGTGCCAAGTCAGAGAAAGTAGTTCTTTCCTGTGATATTTCACTGCATTTTATATCTTAATGTGTAAGAGAAGAATTGTGAACTGATGGGAAATAAAACTGTCAAAACCTTGGGAGATAGGGTTTTAGTCCAGTCCACACTGACAGCTTTCATTATATCATTAAGTTATTCTTTCATTCATGACAAAAAAAGATATTTGAGCACTATTATGAATTGAATGCTGTTTTGGCAATGAGATCAAACCACAAACCAAAAGAGCCCCGGCTCTCATGGATCTTGAATTCAGTTGGGAAGTGGATAATGAACAGATAATCAAGTAGACCTATGTTATGCCAGATGGTGATGAGGGCTATGGAAAGAAAATGAAGCTTATAAAGCAACCGAGAGAAACAGTTGGAGGTGGGAGTGTGCGTTCCCATAGCTGGAGCAGCGTGTGAGCCCTGACCTGGAGAAATGGAGAGAGTGAGCTTATCTATTTGGGAAGTGAGAAGTTCTGAAAGGAGCAGGGAGGACATGGACACCAAGGTGTGAGACTTCTGTGTATTTAAAGAACACATCAAGGCAGGTGGAGTGAAGATGTGGGGAGAAGAGTAAGAAATGAAATCACAGAGGTAGGGTTTGGGGGTGGATCATATTGGAAGGCCTTTGACTAGATTCCAAGTGAGACAGTCATTAGAGGGTTTTAAACAAAGAGGCCATTTGTGATATTCTCAAAGGATCCTTCTGCCTGCCCTATGGAGAAAGACCTCTGGAGAATAGGGGTGAGGGAAAACAAGAGCCTCTAGTGATAATACAGGTGCAGTCCTAGTGACCAAAGTAGCCATGGAGAAGGAAGAGCCTGATGACTGACTGACTTCATGGTGTAAACCAGTAGGATTGCTGGATTAGACCCTGAGTGTTAGAGAAAGCAAACTATTAAGGAAGACTCCAGTGACACCACTGGGAGGAAGAAGTTGGTGTGAATGATCAGACTGCAGAGACAAAACGGGGTGGGGGGCAGTATGGGGGCTTAGTTTTACACATTTTAATTATGAGATATATTATTAACTGAAGATGGTAAGTTCATAATTGATTATGAGTCTAAGAATATGAATTTCGGACTGAAGGAAATAAACATGGTCATCCCCGGCATTTAGCTAATATGGAGAGTTAAGGGACTAGTTGAAATCGTCTAAGAAGCAAGTATATGAATGAGAAAGATATTGAAGGACTAAGCTCTGGAGCATGCTAACATTTAGAGATAAGGTAGTTATGGAGGGCTCCATGAAATACAGGAAATGAGACAGTGTGTAAAGATTTTGAAAGATTTATTGAAACTCTAATACTGTGATTCAGTGATGAGTAAAATAGTTTCTGCCCTTGAGGATTTCACAGTTTACTGGTGCTTTAATGTTATTTATAGGGAATTACATAGAATGTGCTCTAGGCTCAGGGAAGACAAAGCTACTCTCTCTGTCCTTGGATATCACAAATGCTTCAGAAAAGACCCTTCTTTGAGGTGGTAGGGAAACATGAGATTGAGATTTCCCATGCAGATCTGGGAGTGAAGGGCACTTCAGGTGCAAGGAGAGGTCTATAGGAAGGGGCTGAATTGGAACAGGAACATGTGGGCAAGAGGGCAAGGAGGCCATATAGTCAGCGGAGTGCACACAGGCCTTGGAGGCACAGGGCTTTGACCACCTGCCACCTAAGGGGCTCTGTCATCTGGGGCAACTTCCTTACCTTCTGTGACCCTGCAGGTCCTTATTTATATCATGGTGAAAACATCTTCTTCCATGATTCTTGTGAAGATGAGGAATATCTCCAGTACCTGCCAAGATTACAGTATAGTAGCTGCACAGTACAGAGTCATTTTGCTTAAACTTTATTAATTGCATCTTCCATGGTCCAGAATAATCATATGAAGAGCCAATGTATTTATTTATCATCACTTGGGAGAATTTGAACAACTTAAAACAGGAGTGTTATGCCCAGACTCTTACTACATAAAAAATACCTATCACAATTGCAAAGGAAGAATTGGAAGGGGAAGAAAGAAGTGAGGAGACGACAGGAGGAAGTGAGATAGTCAAGGCATAGCCAAGGAAAGGAAGGAACAATGCAAAAGGGAAAAGAAGAAAAAAGTGTATTTCTCTGTTCATTATGTGCCATCCATTATGCTAAGTACCTTACTATACACTAGCCAGTAATTCTCACAATACCATGAAAGAGGTTTTATTATAACCATTTTACACCTAAGGAAACGGATTCTCAAGCTGAGTAATTTGGCCCAAGTTTTCCCAGGTAGTAAGTCAGGTAGATGCTGGAGTGCAGGATGCCTGAGGAAAGCTGGGGCCCACAACAGGCTTGTCGGACTCTCGGTACTGGGCTGGAAAATGCGGTGGCTGTTTGTTGTCAGTGAGGGCCAAATGGGGGCTGGCAGAGCAGGTTTGTAGAAAAGGGGATGCATTTGGTAGAGACCCTAATCACTTCAGCTGAGGCATTGGCAGGGTAAATGTTTTCTACCTGCCAATGTGTGATGTGCGATGATTCATTAACTGAAGAAATATGGGGCAAACAGTGAGGCAGGTGGCAAACATGATAAACATTAAACTACCCTTGATGGCTCGAGCTGACTTATTTACATTGCTTGGATCAACGAAACTTTTTGCCTATTTGCTTTATAAAATCTTGTCTCTGGAGTTCCTGGAATTTTAAGACCATAAAATAGAGAATGTTTTTCTGTTCAATTTACTAAAAACCAAAAGGACTCAAAGCCCCTGGAGTTTTTCAGACTTTGAATCTCTCAGCATTAGTTTTTAAAAGTGAGTCCCCTGTCGCCAATCCCCTCAGCACACACAGAAATAGAAGCTGTACCCAAGGGTAGTTCTCTCCTGGAAAAGAGGGCACAGGAATTTAAATTCTGGGGATTAGGAGGATGCAAGGAAAGATAAGGCTTTAGCAATAAAGTGATTAAAATAAAAAGGCAATTTAAAGTTTCTGATCGTTGAAGCTGTAAATTTTGATACAAAGCTTACATTTTAATGTTTGAACCTCTCCCCTGGGTTCCAGACCTAAACAGCTTTCTACTGGGGACCTCTGTGTGAGTGGGCCCCAGGACACTTGATGTCTCAGAGCAGTAGACTCAACATGTCCACAATTGAACTCACTGTGTTCTTTGAAATGTCTCTTTCTCTCTCTTTTCTAATAAAAAAAGCCAAGTCCCAGTGAAAGGCAGAAACATCAAGGCAGTTAAAACACAATTGTTCCTTGACTCCACTTCCTTTAATTTCTTCATTCTCCACATCCAACCAGTGAGCAAGTCCAGGTTCCTGTTTTCCTAGAGCATGCTCAGGAAAACTTGAGGGCCTAGTTTATCCAGACTAGGATGAACCTGTCTCCACCCCCACTTCAGAGTTCTTATCATATGAAGTGTCCATGGTGTGTGTGTGTCTGTCTGTTGGACCCATTGTCTTGCCAGTGGGTTTCAGCCTCGGACAAGTTCACTATTGATTCAATCATGACCAAAGAAATGACAGTAGAACGTTTTTGGGGTGAAAGGGTTATACCCAACTTTATTTCCACCATGGCAGGTCACTCACTAAAATCCCATTCACTCAGAGTGAGTCGGCATGCAGCAAGCTGGTCTCTGCCTCTGGGCCTCTCTGCACAGGTCTCCTGAAAATCCACTTTGTTCTTTACAGGAGCTTCTCTATGGAAAGAAATTGAAGTGATCTTTAAAGTTAATTAGGAAAAAAAATTAAAGAAGGCTTTTATGGTGCTTTCATAATTTTTATAGGCTATATAGGGTTTCTGAGATTAAGTGACTTATAGGCACAGTTGCAGAAAAGTATTGTATTTGGCTTTTAGTGTTTGATTTATTACTAACAGTACTATTTGATATAGATACACCAGAGTAGCCAGAAGAATATTTTGAAGATTGGAGCTCTCTTTGCTCCAAAGGAAGTAAATGGCATTTTGGAATATTAGAGAAAAATTTCCATATATGTGAGGGGAAAATCAGGCTGATACCTAATGCATTTGTTTTTCTGTGTAGAAGGTGTAAAGTTGTGGTCCATTAAGCAAATTGGTTTGATGTTGAGAGGAGGAGAAAAAGGAGATGCCTTTGTGTTTTGAGGTTTAGAAAGAAAAATAGCCTGTCTCAAACAGTTGGAAGTCCTGAGACGGGAATACCTGCAATAGGAGTGGAACCTTCTGAAACTGAGAAGTGGTTCTTTTATCACTGAAGCATCCCTAGAGTGGTGGTCTTGAGGGTGATGGCTGTGTGGGTCCCTGAGGAGACTGTGTGCTGAGAATCTTACTTCAGGGGACTTTGTAAAGGTCCTGTGTCTTGAGGGCCTTTGGAAGGGTCCCCTGGCAGGATCCGGAACTGATGGGAGGAAGGCAGACTGGTTATCTTCCAATCATCTCTCAGGCCTGAGCAAGGGCTACTGGCTCTCATGACAGCATGGAGGAGCATCGGATTGGGGGGTGGGGCATGAGGGAGACATGGCTTCATTTGACTGAATTCTGTAAACTTCCATGTTCTTGTCTGAACAATAGTGGGAAGATGAGATTTGAAAGTGGACTGATGTTGGCTTTGTCAACAATGATGACTGGCAGTTAGAATCCAGTTTTGACTTGATTGAAGATAATAAAGAAATATGAGGTATCTGGCACTCTGAATGTTGTGGAGACATTCATACTTATTACACAGAAATAGTGATGAATAGTTCAGCTGACATCTGATGTCTAGAAGGATAACTCATTTTAAATGTTGATGGAGTATTTAAAAACATGAGCTCTTGAGATTGTGGAAGCACTAATTTGTTTTATAGCCTGAAGAATAGTGAATTCAAGCATTTGGTGCTGGAAAACAACCCTGGATATTGTCCAGGCACCATACTGAATTATTTCCAATTTTTCTTTACTTGTGAACTTTCATAAATAAGTATCTTCAATGCAGATGAATTGATTTTCTTATGTTCATGGCTGGAAATTCCAAGTGTTATTTCTTAAGATATTCTCTTTCCAGAGGGAATTACAATAGAAAATAAATGACTTACTTTCCCTCATCCTGGAAATGAGGATCTTTTTCAATTCAGTCATGGAAATACACATCAAATGATAGACTTAGCACTGAGATCTAATGTAAAGAGCATGGGATTGGAATTTATAGTATCTGGTTTTGTAAACCAAGCCCCACCATTTACCAGATGAATGTCCATCAGAGAGTAATTTAACTTCATTTCCTATGTTTATGTTGTTATAACAGTGCTGCCTATCTTTCAATGATAAGACAAGATAATATTTGGGAAAGCTTTGTAACTATCTAGGGCTCTGTTATCCTGTGCAAGACTTTCTGCTCAATTTTCAAAGTATTAGGCAGAAAGACATAAGCAGGTAGAGAGAGAATAAAGCCAGTAAACACCACTAAAAGGGACCCAAAGAATTAAACAGATAAAACCAGAGAGCCAGAAAGGACTCACAGAGTTAATTAATTAGCTGAAGGCTCAAAGGCCAGGAGTGACTTGGAAGGTTCAGAATTCTCCAGATGAAAACGATTCCCCAGAAAAAGAAAAGTATCAGAGCGCAGCCCATGTCTTCATTGTACCAATTAGATCATGCCATTGTAAAATCTACTTAGCCTGCGATAAAGGCCCAGCTTATTCTTTAACTTAATCTATATGCTGCCCTTCCTCTTCTTCCAACCCCTTAATCAATTAAGTAGCTTTATATCCAGGACAGGAGATAGACATCCAAAGTGTAAATAAACCTATGTGAATAAAGAACGCTGAGATCCGGACCAATATAGTCACCTAAATAACCCTATTCTTAAGACAGAATTTCAAGAAACTATCAGTCACTTGTATACATCATGCCTTATGCTGACTCTTCCCAAAAGGCCCTATAAAACCCCAAACCCTAAACCCTTAAGGGCATCTCCTCTCTGAGGTTGCCCACACTCCCCTTTCTTCAACTGTGCACCTTTTGCCTTAAAAAAGACTTCTTACTGCTCAACTTACTATGTTTTGTCTCTGCACTCTTCCAGCAGTAAGTGTCTTTGTTACCTACCTATTTCATTCTGTTCTTCAGACTTAAGCATAAGTCTTCACTCTGTCACTGTTTTACTCCAGATAAGCAGTGATTTGGGCTTGTAAGTTCCCATCACCTGGGTGACCCAGTAGGCCTGCAGCTGTATGATCATGTTCTTTAGTAGCCTGCCTGAGAATCTCCCTTCTTTGCTTTGGGACATTCCCAGAACATAATCTCAGTCCATCCAGTGCTCTGCAGTTCCCCCAAATCCTGGGATGGTAGGGGCTCGGATACCAAGTGACCCTGGCTTTTGGAGCTGGCAAAGGATTTGCCCCATGTCGAGCAGGGGTTCAGTGAGCTCTCCTTTCCTTTGTTCTTCCCTGCTCTCTGCTGCCTGCAAGGCAGCTGCCATTCCCCGCTATTCCTGCTTTAATGAATTCCTTCCATTCTGATTTCTCTGCCACTCTGAACCAAGTTCTTTCCCAACAAAAGTATATAATTTTGTTTCTTCAGTCTACAAAACGAGTCAAAATTATCACCACTACTAGTGCCCCCAAATACTGTTCCTTCAAACAGAAGAAAGTTTCAAATTCAAAGAAGTGTATTTATGAATGAACAATGTATTCAGGAGATAAAGTCCATTAAAAAGAAATGTTCTTAAGCTTAACTCATTGTATATGGGATCTATAATAATAATCTAGGAAAAATAAAGGCTGTAAATGGAGATACTAAAAGGGAAACAACTTGTTTAAACTCATAAAGATCACAAAGACATAATAGAACTCATAAAGATCACAAAGACATAATAGAACTGGTAATACTGTGACTTTCATTAGGTTAGGGATCTTGTTCACATTTTTTCAAAATAGCATTTGATAAAACTTACTAAATAAACCCTCAATTATCAACTTATTTTTATGAACCAGCTTTTCAAACATTACTTTCAGCATGATTCAGCATTACCTGGAGGGGCTGTTAAAATGTAGATTTCTGGGTCCCACTCCCAGGATTCTTGATTGGGTTAAGTCTGAGGAGGTCTGGTAATCTGCATTTCTAATGAGCTCCCAGGTCCTGGTGACAGTGCTGTTCTGAGGACCACATTTTGAGAACCAATTCTCAAATACCAGTCTTTAAATACTCACTGGTCTAAAATGAAATGTATAGGAATCTCCTGGAAAACTTTTAAAATAGATTCCAGGCCTTACTTTCAGAGATTCTATTTCTGTAGGTCTCAGCTGGGACCAAGGCATCCGGGTATTTTAAAAGCTCCCAGAACGTATTAGTAATCCAGGCTGGTGCACTGCTTCTCTACATAGAGCTGAAGTATTGTTGGGTTTGTACAATGCTACTTAGGCTTTTCTTAGGTTTGAAAATTCAGAATAAATCTAGCAATGAAAGTAATAAAACATTTGATATAAAGGGAGAGAGAGCAATAAATATAGCTAGTTTCTATTTAGGGAAATAGAGGCTTATTTAATTTCAATTAAATTCAAGGCAACTTTTCATTTATATTTAATATAAATGCTCTTTCAAAGGATAATGATGATGTTTTGGATTTTATGTCCTTAGAAGCATGTGGAAGCCAATATGCTAAGATTATAAATATGTGTGTGTGTGTGTATGTATATATATGTATGATGATAAATGTAGTACTTTAATAATTCATATAATAATTCATATGACCTGTTATCTCTTAAAGCTTATTAAACAAAATGATTACAGAAGGTATTTTGTTTATTCTGAATTTATCAAAGTTGTATGCCAAATAGTCATCTAAGACATGAGAAATGGGGCAGGTGAAGTTCCACACAAAAACATTTTGATGATGGATTGTACTCGGTTACCTGCTAAAGAGCACCACACTTAATCATCTATCATGGCTCTTTAAGCCTATGCTGTTTACACTTCTCCATATCAAATGTTCCATCTACATGCAAATGTGATTTTATTTCCTAACCAATAGTTTTGCAAACTGCACACCACAACTTCAAGCTTCGAACTTTATCTTCTATAGTATATCTTGGGGCAATAAATACTCTAAACCAGGATTTAGCTGTAAACTCAGCAGATAATGAAAAATCTAAACTGACTCTTTCATAACTATGTCAATTATGTAGTATGGAAATGAGCAAATGTTTTCGGTCAATTCAGCAAGTACATGTGGCTTGAAGATAGGCCAGGATGAACTAAATTACATAAAAGATGATATTTTTACATAATTACTTTTTGAACCACCATGAAATTTATATTGCACATTTGAGATTAAAGGTTTTGCACAAATTGAAGACTAATCCAGGGAAATTTATTTTCCAAATATATACACCTTCTAATCTCAGTTCTCATTTCATCCATTCATGCAGGGTGAAACTTGAAATAATGTTTACAATTTCTTTAACAAACGTAAAAAGTTTCAGCACTGAAGAATCCATTCCTTCTAAGGCCAACAATCCAAATTACCCATATATTTGATATGAATGTACTTAAATCATGTGAAACACTGAGAAATCTGGTTCGTGATGCATTAGCAGACCATGCCTATTGAAAATAGTTTTCCAATGAATGTTTTGCTTCATTTTCTATATAACAATAATTGTGCTAAATTAGGATTAAACATCCCTTCCAAAGGGTCACATACATCAATACATACATCATGTGCTTATGGGCCAGAGGCACAATGGGTACCCAGGCAATCCAAAGGTGTGAAGGTAAATACTTGTATTCAAAGAATTTACCTTCTAGAAGGTAAAACAAGTATGCAAAAGGACAATCAGAATGAGATCAGTTATAAGGCAAAGTGCCACGGGGCATATTGACTAGGAGTCAGTGCAGGCTTCATGGGGACACAATTGTCAAGTTAAAAGGTATAGGAGTATTCAGTGCAGCCAAGATAAGTGAGGGAATTATGTACACAGAGAAGCTCTCAAAGAGAATATGGTGCATCTGGGTAAGAGCAAATTCTTTATGGGGGGATATGTTTGAGGATGAGTTGGACAGTAGGCAGAGAGAATCAGATCACCAAGGGCCTCACCTGCCTTTTATATTAAATATAGGATGATTTGTGTTTCTTAAAACGTGGATAATTTCTTTATGTACGTGGTAGAAAGTAATTTGCCAAGCTCTTGCTGGTCATTCCCGGCATCACTGTTTTCTGTGCAGATGTAGACACAGCACACACCAGCTGTAAACGGGGCCAGGTCACGTGTAAGAAAGCAGCCACCAGGTGGCAGAACTGGACTGCACTACAGTCTGGCCAGGGCCAAAAAGCTGATCTCTGGAACCTTCATCCCACTCTTCTTCATTGAAAGCCAGGTTGACTCCATACTAATGCTAGGAGTCTAGGTTTGTCCAGAAGCTTTGTTGGAAATGGAACAGCACATTTTAAGGAATTCTTGTGAATGCAGACAACCTGCGCCCTCCTTTTTCTTTTGCTATACCAGTGGACATCAGTTACTCTATGAATGGAGCATGGAAATATATCTTTAGTCATTTCTTTGACTGAAAACATAATCAAGGCTCATACATCAACAGACACCATATTTCACATATAATTAGCTCATAACTAAACTTAGCAGTGTGTAAAAATAAAATGTCAATCTCATTTCTTTTCCATAAAATTTTCCTGCTGCGACGTAGAATGAATCCTTCACCATATGGCCCATCAATGCATCAGAAAACATGGGGTCTATGATATTTTGTTAGCAAACTCATGTAATTGATATATTTCTCTGAGCTACCAGCTGGATTTTTACTGTGTGTTTTTGATTATACTATCAATAGATATATTTAACTGCTTTTTTGTTGTTTTTCCTATTTTCAAGAATGTACAAAGTTCAAGAATTCTATAGTAATTTTAGATTTGCCAATTAAGAATGGGAGTGTTGAGAACAGGTTGATAATTCTCTTCAAAATAATGTAAACATATGTCCAAATTTAAGCAGCATGTATAGGCAATGATTAGTCATGGATAGTATGCTTGTTTGGTTTCTTTGGGTTAATGGCACATTGGTTAACTTCATTCATTATATCTGCTAGTCAAATTGCTTATTTGGTTAATTATTCCATAAGCATGTTTCGTTGGTGACAAAATTATGATTTTAGCCTAGTTTTATGTTAATTGATCAATGTGCAGATAATTGACATCCTGAAGAGGTAATTAATATCCTGCTGCTGCAGGTAATATTCAATATAGTTTTGTATCTAAGCTATAAGACTTCATTATAGTCATTTCCACATTGGAAGAGGATTAGGGAATGAGCTTATTTTGCACATGTGTACAAGCATACAGGTATGAGATTTTTCCCATGTTACTTTAGTGAAAAATATACACATATTAATATTTTAAATTTAGCTTTTTTTAACCATAAGTTCTATTAAATCTGTACTCTAATTATATGTTTATATATGCAGAGACTTTTAGCACTCTCCAAAGTCAGTTAATTTGTAGTATTTGAGATATGTGCACACCTTACCTATTTATGTGTAATAATTCCAGTATCTTCATGATCAACCAGCAATGAACAATGTGAACTTTAAAATTGGGCATTACTAAAAAGGACTAGAATGCATCATTAAAATCTAAAACTGTCTATATTATAACATTATTATGTTGCCTACTATAGTAAGTTCCTATTTTTCAGGGTATCATTATGTCTTGTGGGAAATACATAATTATATAAAGTTTAGGTTTTTCTCCCTTTAAGGGAGAACTACTGAAGGTAAAATTGTAGAGTTTTAGGTCAGCAGATTGTCCTATCATAATCTTGGCCTTCTTTCATTTTTTCTTTTTCCTTCTTTTAATTTTTCAGCTTTACACTATTAAGAAAAAATCTGGACTTGAATAGGAAAATTGGGGATCCTAAGATTTTTTTCCCCATCTATCAAGAATAGATATACTATGCTGAAACATAATAAATTATTAACAAGCAAACTAGGTATATATAACTTATTTTAATTAATGCTATGTGAAAAACAGTCTTAAGGCCATGGAACAATACAACTTTCTAAATTCAGTCTCTTTAGGTTAGAATTTTTGTCATCTGAATAAAAGTAAAGTTTCCATGATTTGAGTAATAATGTCTTACTAGTTGAATGTGAAATTTCCTTTTCACCTCATTTATCATATATTATGTAACTTAATTTAACCTTTGGTTATATTAGGGAAGATAGAAACATATATCTGTCATCCATCTGCCTTTAAAGTGAAACACAAAACAAAGTCTCTTGTATTGGCCCTGTTTCTAATTTTTCCACATTGCTTTAGGAACAAGAAAGCTACATACTACATGTTTCTGCAGCCTACAATGCAACTTAACTGTAGATAATATTAAGTTGCTCTGATGATACAATTCTAAAATGGAAACTTTTGAATTTTCTCTTGGGTAAATAATTCTGTATGTAGCAATCTCTATGAGCACATCCCAGTTTCTTATCTTTCTACCTATAGACAAGGTCATGTATAATGTATTTGGTGAGAGCTTCATCCTACTTTCAAATGCTTCTAGTATGTAAATCTTGTTTTTTCCCACTCCCACCCACAATACATGCCATATTTCTCAGCCACTGTTCACTGTCACTGCAGTCAAAATAATAAATTTAGGCTTACAGGGTACAACCAGCATGTGGCATACGTAGAAAAGAATTTTATAAATATTACTGCTCTAATGGGTCTTGCAGAACCATCTATATGTAGATGTCCTGTGCATGCATATATGTTTTTGGAAAGAAATATTCTTAAAACTTGTCATCATAGGAAATACCTATTATACACACATATAGAAGGAAAAATGTCATGAAACTCAACCACCCAGCTTAAAAAAATTATGAACCTGGACCTCACCTCTAAGACCCAGATCATTTTGAAACAAATCTGAGAAATCTTACCTTTTTTTCTGTAAATACTTTGGTACATATACCTAAATGGTGTTTCTAAGTAGCTATGATATGAATGACACACCAAGAAGTTGATGGGTTACTTAATATTATCAAATCTATAGATACTGCTCAGAATTTTCTGTTTCATAAATGCTCTTTTACATTTGATTTGTTCAAGTGAAGTATCAAATAAAGTGATATATTCAATCACTTAAATTTCTTCAGTAGGTTTTAATCCCATTGAATAATCCCGTAAATGTGTCTTACAGAGTTTCTCACAGTCTGTATTTTACTAATTACATTCCTCCTGTGTCATTTAACATGCTGCACTGTCCTAGTATTTCTTGTAAATTGGTAAATAGAGCCAAGAGCTTGATCCGATTTGGGTGTATTTTTGGCAAATATACTTCATATGTTATATCTTTATTAAAAGCGTATCTTCCCTAACTATACCACTTTGTACATTATGAACAGTCATTAATGATCATGGCTTAGATCCATTATTTCCTTTGAGGTTATTAAATGTAGTTATTTTAATTCTATAATTCCTTTTTATTAGCAAGAATACCTCTACAAAGGAGAAACTTCATATTTCATCAATATGTGGTTACTCTAAAGAAGGGATAAATGCTTGATAGCTTCCTTTTATTGACTAGTTTTAAAAATAGCATCTGTCAATAGCGGCCACTCCTCCAGTGGTTTTGAGTTTGCATTTAAACATACTTGCTGTGTTTCGGTCCATAGTAGTTTTTATCTGTAACGATCCTCAATTATTCTTACTCTTGTGTAACGGGAACTGGTTATGTTTGCTCCTGGCTTGAGCCATTTGACATAACTCTAGTAGTCTTTGCAAATGTCTCATTTTCTGTTATGACAAAAGTTTCCAGGGAAATCTTGCCCATTTCCTGCCTTAGACCTAGAATCAGTCTTGCCCCAAGAAGACCAATTGCTTTTAGTAGGAAATAGTATTTAGAGATTATTAAAGATCTCAATCTGGAAATGAGGGGTTATCATTACTATAGGTCATTGCTTGTAGGTTTTTTCAGTGAACAGATCTTGGTTTTGGTAAATAGTATAAACTTGTGACTTTAAGTCTTTATAAAATAAACTAAATTCCATTTCAATTAGGTCTACAGGGTTTTTTATTTAACCTCATCAACCTCATGTATCCAACTCCAATTCATAAAAACCTGGATTTTAAAGAGACCAACATAATTATTCAATTTCTTTATCCCACAATACACATGATGCAATAGTATAAAAATAAAAAATGCTAACACAGCCACTAAACATATAGTTAGTGAAAACAGTTTAAGAATTTTTAAAACCCCGTTCTCCTTTTTTGCCTTAGTGCATGTCTCACTTGGGATGCATGAAATTAGTTATAAAGTAACTTGCATGGTTAGGTTTATGCATTTCATTGGAAAACCAAGCTTTTGTTTTCACTTTTAAATTTATCTCTGGTTTTGCAATTATGTAAAATATTTAGAATTAAGATATTCTACATTAAATTTTATAAAACAAGATATATTTAGAGAAGTCTGCCTTCTGTCACTATCTGCTGTACCAAATTCCTTCTCTTATTTTTAATTAAAAAAATGGTTTAGCCTTCAATTATAGTTACATGCATATACATTTGTATCCTACTTTTTTAGATAGCCAGTCTTCTTCATCTTTTAAAATATGAAAACACATTTTGGAGATCAATCATAAAGCAGATAGTGTATTCAACCTGTCCCCTATTGCTGGGCATCTGCTGTGTGAAGAGCCTTATACATATGCCTCTTTAAATTTTTTGTGTACTTTGAGGTTGGTCACTAAGTAGAATTGCTGGGCCAAAGAATGAATGCTTACATAATTCTTCAGATGTTGCCTTGTCAAATTCCTTATTATCTTGGCATCCCTATTAGCAATACCTGAGAATAAGTATTTTACCTAAACTTGCTAACAAAGTATAGTGTCAAGTCTTGATATTTTCTAATCTGTAGGTGAGAAATGGAGACTAGATTACAATTTAATTTGCATTTAGTTAGAATAAACCAGCTTGAACAACTCCTCATATGGTTAAGGGACATTTATATTTTTGTGAACTACCCATTTAAAAAAATTTTTTTAAATTAAGGTATTATTGATATATAATCTTATGAAGTTTCACACAAGCAACATTGTAGTTTCAACATTCAGCTATATTATCAAGTCTCCACCCACACCCCATTACAATCACTATCAATGTAGTAAGATGCTATAGAGTCACTGCTTCTCTTCTCTGTGCTGTTCTGTCTTCCCTGTGACTGACCTATATTATGTGTACTAATTATAATGCCCCTTAATCCCCTTCTCTCTCCCTCCCCACCCACCCTCCCCAACCACTTACCTTTGGTAACTGCTAGTCCTTTGGAGTCTGTGAGTCTGCTGCTGTTTTGTTCTTTCAGTTTTGCTTTGTTGTTATACCCCACAGACAAGGGAAATCATTTGGTACTTGTGTTTGTCCACTTGGCTTATTTCACTGAGCATAATACCCTCTAGCTCCATGCATGTTGTTGCAATGGTAGGATTTGTTTTCTTCTTATGGCTGAATAATATTCCATTGTGTATATGTACCACCTCTTCTTTATCCATTCATCTACTGAAGGACACTTAGGTTGCTTCCATATCTTGGCTATTGTAAATAGTGCTGTGATTAACATATCAGTGCGTAAGTCTTTTTGAAGTGGGGATTTCATTTTCTTCAGATAAATTCTTAGGAATGGAATTCCTGGGTCAAATGGTATTTCTAGTTTTAGTTTTTTGAGGAACCTCCATATTGCGTTCCACTATGATTGAACTAGTTTACATTCCCACCAGCAGTGTAGGACAGTTCCTTTTCTCTGCATCCTCACCAGCATTTGCTGTTCTTAGTATTTTTGATATTTACCATCCTAACTGGTATGAGGTGATATCTCATTGTGTTTTTAATTTGCATTTCCCTGATAATTAGTGATGTGAATCATCTTTTCATGTGCCTGTTGGCCCTTTGAATTTCTTCTTTGGATAAGTGTCTATTCATATCCTTCACCCATTTTTTAATCAGGTTATTTGTTTTTTGGGTTTTGAGGTATGTGAGTTCTTTATATATTTTGGATGTTAACTCCTTGTTGGATATGTCATTTAGAAATATATTCTCCCATACTGTAGGATGCCTTTTTGTTCTGCTGATGGTGTCCTTTGCTGTACAGAAGCTTTTTAGTTTGATGTAGTCCCATTTGTTCATTTTTGCTTCCCTTGCCTGAGGAGATGCATTCAGAAAAAAGTTGCTCATGTTTATATTCAAGAGATTTTTGCCTATGTTTTCTTTTATGAGCTTTATGGTTTCATGACTTACATTCAGGTCTTTGATCCATTTTGAGTTTACTTTAGTGTATGGGGTTAGACAATAATCCAGTTTCATTCTCTTACATGTAGCTGTCCAGTTTTGCCAACACCAGCTGTTGAAGAGGCTGTCATTTCCCCATTGTATATCCATGGCTCCTTTATCACATTTTAGTTGGCCATATATGTGTGAGTTTATATCTGGGCGCTCTATTCTGTTCCATTGATCAGTGGGTCTGTTTTTGTGCCAGTACCAAACTGTTTTGATTACTGCGACTTTGTAGTAGAGCTTGAAGTTGTGTAGTATGGTTCCCCCAGCTTTAATCTTCCTTCCCTGATTGCTTTGGCTATTCAGGGTCTTTAGTGGCTCCATATGAATTTAAGAACTATTTGTTCTAGTTTGTTGAAGAATGCTGAACTACCCATTTTTATACCTTGCCTGTTTTTCTTTTGTATTTTTAGAAGCTTATATATTTTGGTAGCATTAGTATTTTCACTGTAAGTTCAACATATCTTATTATTATTTTATAATGGTGTTTTAGTTCATATATCACTAAGGGAGTTTGGACAATGAAACATTTTTATTTTTATATAGTCTGTCAAATTTACCCATGTTTTTCCTTTGCATCTAAACTTGATCCATCATTAGGGAAGTTTTTCCAGCAATAAAGTTACAGAGGAACTTACCCATAGTTTTTTCTAATGTTTACATGATTTCCCTATTTAGTATCTAAATTCTTATCTCTTGGGAATTTATCCATGTGAATGGTATAAGGAATGGGTATTTTCATAACTACAATGTTAATTACACTCTGTGTACTAAATTTACAGACAAAATTGGGTGAGTTCCCAAGACTTTTTCAGCTTTATTGCAGTATATTTGACAATAAGATAATTAAAATATACAGTGAAATACACATACATTTGAAAAAATTCTACCCATTGACTTGATACTTCCATTATCTCATGTATTTACTCTGTGTGCATATATATTTATGTATTAATATCATACAGTTTTAGCTATAGTGGATTTATAATGTTTATTAGTATCTGGTGGAGCTATTTCCCTTTGATTGTTTTATTGATGGTGGGGTAGGTGGAGAATCAGGTTTTCCTGGGTACTCTTGCCTGATGGTAATTCACAGACCATCTAGAAAACCTAATTTCTGAATACTTGTTGTTATTGTGATTGTGAATTAACTCAGGGAGAACAGGTATCTTCATGTTGAATCTCCTATCCAAGGTCATGTTACGTTTTAAATATATTTTCTTAATTTTTGGTTTTATTTCAGGTAGGCACATATTCAAATTTTTAATATTCTTCACCCCTGTTAAGTATATTCCACTCCAAATCCTATTTACTCTTGACTTACAATAAAATCCTTTAATGTAAATGCCTATAGTTCAAGGTGTTAAACTCTAGTAGTTTCTTTTTTGCCTTTCTAAACTTGTGTGATTGAAGAAATGAATTTGTCTTACCAGTTCTCTCCTATAGGCCTTTTCATTTATAGGCAAATCTTTTATACATGAAGATTCAAGATCTGGATTTCAGAACTGGGTAATAGAAGTAGAGGGGTGAATGTCATTAAGGAAGCTACTTAACCTCCATTCTCTGGTGTATGCATTTGTCAAAACTATGAACTGCATACTTAAAATGAGGCATTTTACAGTAACTCAACTCTACCTCACTAAAACAGCTATTGAAAAGATTTGCCTCCCTTTTCCTAGTTGTAAAAAGAGTTTTTGTGGAAGGGTTACATGTGTCATTTAGAAATAAGTTCAATGGCATATAGGGTTCAATTTGTGTTTGGTTTTTCACATAATAAAAAGTTCAAATATAGAAAATACAGAGTTGGCTTGGTAATTCAAGGAGCAGTCAGAGCTTGTTCCATCTAGGTTTCTGCTCTCTCAGTCTTTGAGATTGTTTTTTTATGCTGTTGTTTTATGTTTATAACCTGTGGTTGCAAGCTAGCTCTCTCTGAATTTAGGAAAGAAAAGGGGAAGAACATAGCATAAAAATCACCTCCAAAACTGCATCAGTCTCTTACAAAGATTTTCCCGTAAGCTCTGCCCAGCCCTTTCTGCTTGTATCACACTGACCACAGCTGTGCCATGTGGCCTCTCCTCGTGGCAAGAGAGGTTGGAGAATGAAGTGTGATTATTGTATTTATTTGTTGGATTTTCAGCTGAAAGCAATGCCTTACCAAGCAAAATTATGATTCTGTTAATAGAGCAGAAGGGGAAAGATGGATCTAATAGTTTGCCACAGTCCTGTTAATAACTAACTGTCCTACTATAGATAACAAAATAAAAATAAATTATGTATTCATTTTCCTCTCATCCCAATATTCTTTACTGTTATCAAAGGTCTTCCCTATGAATAACCCAAAATTTTTTAATGCATTAAATTTCTAGACTGTTAAAGTAACTTTCAGATGATAAGCATTTTTAAATGTCAGAAGTATAAGGAAAGAGTAGGAGAGGGGACGGGAGTGCTGTGCATGCAAATGAAGGAAAAATAAAGCAGCAAGCAATGTTCCAATATCAAATAGGGCAGGTGACATTTCTGTCCTTTAATCACAAATACTGCTAAGTTTGCTTTTTAAAAAAGGAACCAGATTATGTAAATACTTGTTTAAAAGCATAGGAAAAACTACTTTTGAATTACTCCAGTGAACTACAAGTAAAGATGTGCTTTTTGATAACTGCTCTAGTCAGGTGGAGTTGAGTTACTCTAAAACACCTCATTTCAAATATGCAGTTCAGTTTTGACAAATGTATACACCTGTTTAACTACCTCTCTCAGGATACGGATCAATTGCAATATCCCCAAAAGCTTCCCCACTTCCCTTTGCAGTCTGCCTCTCCCAACCCAGGAAATAACTGACCTGCTTTCTGTCACTACAGATGTTTGTATTTTCTAGAATTTCATACAAAAGGGATAATATGGTATATACTCCTCTGTGTTGGCTTCTTTAACTGAACTCAATGTTTTGAGATGTCTCCACGTAGTTGTTACATCAGTAGTCTAATCATTTTATATCACCTAGTGTCCACTGTGCAAAATACTCATTTGGTCTTATCCATTCCTGTATTGATGGACATTTGGATTATCTTCAGTTTTGAGCTATGATGATTAAGTTGCTATGTCCACACAGAGACACACATGTGAATGTTCATGTTTTCATTCTCAGCTAAATATCTGTGAGAGTGATTGTTAGGTCATAATGTAATCGTGCATTTCAATTTCTGAGGCTGCCAAGTTCTCTTCTTAAGTGGCAGGATGAATTTACATTCCCACCAGCAGTGGGTCAGAGGTCTAGCTATACTACATTCTCACTGGTACATAGTATTGTCAGTCTTAAATTTGAGCTATCTGATGTTTACTGGAATGTTCTTAGTTAAACACCAAACTCACAGCTCCTTCCTGCAGCCGTCTTTCATGAGTAGATTTCTCTGGTTTCTGCCTAATTTCCCACCATGCTTCAGGAGCTCTTCGCCTTACATGAATAATTTAGCTGTCAGCTAGAGATTTGGGCAGAGTTTATACTTCGATTTTGGGTCTCATTCCTTCAGTTTTCTTGCTGCCTGGATTTCTTTAAATTTCCAGCTGTGCTGCCAGCAGTGAACTCTGTTCTCTGGTACCTTGAATTGATCAGGCTGAGGTTTTCCATACCACCGTTACCTACCCCTCTAGCTATAGTGGTTGAAGACCCCCTTTTGTTCTTGTCTTTGTGTAGTGGCTTGATCTTTTTATGCATTTACCTGCTCTTCTTTGAAACTATGTCATTTTTCTCCATTCCAGTTGCAGTTTGTAAGTTCTGCCCTTGTTTTTGTAAAAATTTTAAAACTATTTTCTAATTACTTTAAATATATATTGGGTACACATTCCCAGGAAAGTCTCCATAATTGGGTTTAAAGCCAGTGTTTGGAAGCCTGTTAATGGATAATTAATGTACTGAAATAAAGTACTCATTTAAAAGTTATATCTAAGTTCTGGGGTCCACAAAATTTAGAATGGAATCACAAAGAGAAGAATTTCTTTACTTTCTTGGGTCAGTTGTGGTCCAAAGCAGAAGTTAAAATTTAGGCAAAACTAAACAGTGGTGCTTCTCTATTTCTGTTTTTTTCTATGTCCTTATGTATCCAGTGGATGCTATTCTGTCACTGTCTCCTCAGTGCAGCACATATTGTTTCTGACCAGCCTTCTTGAATTTTTCTTGCTTACAGGTTTCTACCTCCATCCTGCTTTGGTGAGAATGACAGTTCTCCAAAGCAGTTCATCTGTGTTACATGTTTAGGCGGCAAGTTTCTTCACATTCCCAGAGGCATTTTCATTTTTGGATGTAGATATTCAATATCACAAATTTCTAATTATGAACACTGAGATGATACAATACAGTGTACTGTTAAATTGAAATGGGAAGACATATTTGGGGCAGAGGGCAAATGTGTAGGCAGTCCCTGAATGTTGGTCTTTGCTGATGCTCAGTTCTCCTGGGATGTTTCTGATTGTTTTACCTGTTCTTTTTTTCATTTTTAAATCTAGAGAGTTAAGTTTTATGTGGTTGGTTTGTATGTCTGATTCAAGTAGTGACTGGAGGTTTGTGGGCAGTGGGTAGCAGTTGGAGAAGCAGTAGTGAGAGACTTTTATTGCAGTAGATGAACATGTCTCTGGAACTTTCCTATATTCTAGTTGGCTTTTCTCTACTTTCCATACCTCTCTTTCCAGGCTTTCAGTGGGTGAGTCTTTCTTCATTGAATACAACAGTATCACTAACCATACTTCTACTTAATCATGTCTCAACATTTCTGGAGAAAGTATCCCTTTCAAAGTTTTGTCCTTTAACCTTTATTGTCACCAGTGCATTGTGCAGTAAAATCACTGTAAAACAGGGCTGCACACTCAACCATGCCCTTCCTCGGTCTCTAATAATTCCTAACTTTTGCCTTAATCACTTTTGCTTTTGAGACAGCTTCTAGATTATTGTATTTTATGTTGTCACCCAACATTTTTAATCCATTTAGCAACTTTTTTTTTAAGTTTGATTTTTCTCTTCTAAGGTCTCATGGAATTTTGCCCTATTTGGTTCTGAGAAATTGTTATGAATTCTTATACTGCCCTTGATGGTGTACCCTACTCTTTTCCCTATTCGTCTACTTTTTGCAGTTGGTTAACCCCACTTACTAGAAGCATTACATCCCTTATCATCCAAGGGTCAGATGGAACATCAAACACATGGCTCTCTTACTAGACTCGCAGGAAACCTGAAGAAAATGACAATCCTTCTTGCTGCATATGACACAACACAATACATCACATGTTTCTGAAGCACTAAGTGAATTGAATTACAATTTCACATATAATAACAGAATGTGCCAGGAATTCTTTTATACACTTACCATGCATTGCTCATCACATCATATGACTAATGAGATGGGGACTGTAATTATTTCCTTTTTGTATGACAGAAACCTAAGCAAGAAAAGCTAAGGGAGTTAATGTCATCCACAAAATGAGTTAACAGAGTGAGAGTCAAACTTAGGGAAGTTTGGCTTTGGAACTGGACCCTTCACTCTTACACTATGTATGTGAAGCTGACTGCTCTAGACAACTGCCCAGTGAGGGGCTGGTTTTAATCCTGTTTGAAGACTACATAGAGGAAGTAGTTAAAAGTGAAGTTCATACTCCCTGTCACATGACTAAAGCAGTTCAAACAACCCTAGAATGTGATGCATTAATACTTTTGGAAAAGCCTGTTATTGACAAGAATTCATGTTGCTTCTGTCTCTCTCTAATATCCTATAGGAGACAAAAGAGACAATAACAATCAAATTGAGGTTATCTCAATTTAAGTGTTAGAAGCAACATCATTTGAAGAGGACAGAAAGAAAATTAGAAACATGACAAATGCACATATTAAGAACTGAACCAAATTTCTACAGCCAACAGTGTTCTCCAAAATGTTACTGCAACTGCTTTAAAGCCTGCCAGTAACAATTACTGCAAAAAAAAAAACCAAAACTGTATAGCACAATTTTTAGTTGTCTGTTTGGACTAAGGAATATTTGACTGAGAGCCATGACCTGCTGAATGAAGCAAGTAGAGCATTCAGCCCCAATGTCCCTTTTCCAGAAAATCGATGCTTAGCCCAGAAATTTTAACTTAGGAAATCCTTCATTAGTTAGGGGTGCTTTCTCCTGTGTAAATACGTGCACTCCTTGGAGGGAAAGCATATCAAGTCTCACTCATTATTCTGGCTCTGGTAGATCTAGTTACTCCAGTTGCTGGCCCACTGAGAGTGTGTCTAGATAAGGAGGCAGCAGGAGAGGCAGTGCATTAAGGACACAGGTTTTAAGGTCAGGGAAAACAGGACTTGAGTCCAGATCTATCACTTACAGTTGGGTAGCAATTAATAAATTATGAAACCTCAGTTCTCTTCTCCATGAAATAAGTATAATGATACTTAGAAATTTATTGGGATGATTATATAAGATAGCATGCATAAAACATCCAGTGTACAGTATCTACTAAAATGTTTCCTTTTCTCCTAATGCTTCTCTGGAAGATGTGTGTACAGGGTGAGCAGTCAGGCCACCTCTGATTCCGGAGGGTTGAGTTGAAGAGAAAGGAAGAGAGAGAATGAGGAAAAAAAAAAGTTTGGGAGGAGGTCATAGGTACCAAAGAAAGAAGTTCAAGTATTTTGAGCTTCTGTTAGGGACTAGACCTGACTTAATCTGTGTGTATATGCCTGTGTCTTTTTTTTTTCCTTTGTACAACTCTATTTGAACATAATACATTATGGAGTCAGGATCTCCATTAAAAAATTCTCAAAAGTCCAATTCCTTATCTGCTACACTGTAATGCATTGTTATTATAGAAAGCAAAGCTAAATCTCATTCATGAAGGTAGGTTTTCATGACTGGCTACTTTAGACAAAATACTGGGATGTAAAGAGAAAGGAAAAAGTTTTTGGTGGTGGTGGTAAACCACTTATTGAAGTAACAATATGCTTGGCAAAATTTAGTGGCATTTTGTTTCAAGCTCTATGTACATTGTAATTGTAATTTTTATTTACAGTGAAATTCTTAGATTTATAATTTTTTACAACAGACCTGTATATTTCAGAGAGCAAAACAAATGAAAACCCAAATCATACCTAGCATTTTTTTCTATGCTTAACTTTGGAGAAAGGACAGTAAAAATTCACACATTGTAAGTATATAAAATGGTCCTTAAAGGCTTCCTGGCCACTGTGTTTCATACTTAGTCCTTCCAGTTTTTCTTGTATATTCCTTTCTCTTCCACAAATAAGGAGAATCAGTCAAGTTATGGTCAAAATTCCTCAATGGTATTCATTACTACTAACATGTTGCAGAGACTTGAGCTAGCAGGAGTGGAAGTGCTAGAATCAACCCACAGATTAGGAGAACCAAGATGATGGGACAGATAAGATCAAGGCTTCTATGAACTCATCCTCACAAAGGCAGCAGTCACTCCCACCTCTGCTTTGTGAAGGTTCGAGAACAGCTGCCTCCATTTCTCCCTTCCCTTCCCTCTGTGATTCTGTCATTTCTTCTTTCTCCTAGGAAGGTGAGCAATTACATAGGATACCCAGGTCTTCCCAGAAGCATGCCTAAAGGTAAAACTTCTGACTATATTTGGGAATTTTATTTATTTATTTATTTATTTATTTATTTATTTATTTATTTATTTATTTGGAGAGCAAGGTACAGGCTTTTATTTAGAAATAAAGTGAGAGAATAGAGCTCCTGGCTCATGCCAGGAGGGGACAATAGAGCCCTATATTTGGGAATTTAAAAGTTAAATTGGCATAAATGATAACCCAGATACTATTTTTTTCATTTTTTACTTTAATATATTTATGTCAATGTACTTATTATTTCAACTGAATATTTGACAAAAATGAGAGTCATTTCTGATGTTAAGTCTCATTTAAACTGAAGGAAGCCCCTAAGGTAAGTTTTATTCAGAAACCAGTAGTACAGATTTGGGGACTTTCACATCACGGGTTCCTGAGATCAAGGGGAGATTTTATCAATTACTAATATTTCCCTTCCCTTACATGCTCTTCCAGGTCAGTGCTGTTGGGAAGATACTTGCCATAGTGATTTTGCTCTAACATCTTAATATAGCTATTGGAGAAAATAACTTCCTAAATGGTGCCAGTTCTAAAAAACAGCTCTTTCCCACACCCACAAATACACATCAGAAACAGGCATCATGCGCCTTGCTCCCCAGAGAGATGGGTCAGCTCAAAGGCATTGAAGATTGAACACAGAACAGATGTCTTACTGGGATGATAAAGTAATTTGTGTATTTTTTTTCTTATATTGACTTAAATGTGTTTTTCTATAGGGGGGGGAGATAAAATGTTTTCCAGTGCAGCTGAAACGCAGTAATAGTGTATGAAAATTAACCAACTGTTATTACTTATTCAGGACCAATGTGAGCATCTTTGTGGGGCAGCCCTTGCTCTAGAGGCTGGGGGAAGGGCTGAGTAAAGCAGATGGTATCTCTGTCCCGTTAGTTTAACTATAAGGGGAGAGAAGAAGAGTAACCAAGTTGACAAAATGTAGAAAATATCATTTCAGATAAAGGGGAAAAAACTAAAAAACAAAACAGTGTAAAGGATGAAATAACCTCCAGGGAGACGGTAGGTAGTTAGAAAAGGCTCTCTGAGAAGTTAAACACTGAGAAGCCACATAAATGGAAAGTATCATAAAGAATTGTATTTATACAAAACAGTGTAATATTGTGTTTATATAAATTATTTAAGCAATTATTTTGACTTGATATTGATCGATGAATGTAGTAAGTTGTTTTTGCCCATTTTAATGAATAAGGCATTTGCTTCCAATCTCTAAATTCCTAAGTAGCTGTTGTGTATGGTACGTTTGGCCTTCCTCTGTGCAGCCGTCTGATTTTCCTCAACACCAGGTATAAATGGTTATGAAATGTTTCTTCAGATGCCAACTTTCAACCTTCCAGGGTATCTACATATGGTTATATCTTAATTGACCAGAGAAATATAAAAGCAAGCTAGAGACTTAAAATAATTTTTCTATAACCTCATCAATTAGATTCTGCAATTAAGATGATGATTTGACCAGCAGTACTTCTTATATCAGGTGGTAACTTTTTTCCACCATTTTGTACTCTTCTTTGTTTTTCTTGATTCATTGTCCATAAAAAGGCTCTTCGATCTTCAACAAGTTCTCCTTAGTTAACCTAACTATTAAAATGCTCATCTTACTATAGCTATGTGGTCTCTACCTGTGTTAATTATTGTATGAATTAGGTTATAATTTTCACAAACTGTAAAAGACCTTGTATGTATGGCATGGCAGAAGATATTTACAATGAAAACTTAGCACAGCATTGTGATAAAAGACGATGAACTGGAACTTTCTCATTCAAGTTAAATTCCTTTGAGACTCATTAGTATCAAGTGTAATGGTGTATTTTCTCAGTGTGGACACTAGCTCACCATTCCAGATGGAGGCTACTGATGAATTTCCCTCTGGCCACTAGGGAGGCATGTGTATGTGTTCCTCTCTCTGCCACTTAGTAATGGGTCAGAGAGTTCCTGCATGTCCAAAGCTTTTTAGTCTGTTTCTGGGGCTCAGTAACAAGAATAAACTAAGCAATAAAGCATGAATAAAGGAAAAATCAGGCTTCTAAAGGGCTACAACAACTAGATGTGAAACATTAGAAGCAATGCCTTTTGCAATGTATGAAGTGTCTTAGTGTTAATCAGAGCATAAAAAAATTTTTTTTTTTTTTTTACCCCCCTAACTGGAAGAACCTGTATATTTTCTGATATAAATCAGTGATTTAGAAGGGAAAGAAGGTGCTGTAAGAATGTTTAGCCACCTGATTTTGGAAATTCTTTTAACATCACATGGATTTTTGACATTGTAAGCTACATATGCATGTAGTTCTTGATGACATTTTAATAAGTGTTGCTAAAGAATTATATAGCTATTCATATACATTTTTATTATATATCTGATAAAACAGTCAAAATTGTGCAGAAAAATTCAGTGCAAGTATTTCCAGGATAAATTGTAACACCAACCCTAAGTATGTGTAAGAAAGCATGGTCCAGTCTAAAAGTCTAAGGTAAAAGATACTCTGACGAAACAGTTTTAAATATTTCTTAGGCAAAAGAAACCTACAGAATTTCTAGAAAGGCTTAGCTTTTAGAAATAATATTCACCCAAAGCAATATATTATAGTTAGCATTTAATTTTATTTTTCTGTATTTGTACATAGATTCGTAATTTATACACAGAGAACAACTTTTGCAAACATTTGCTTTATAACATGTAACTAATCTTCAAAATATCCAATTAGGGATGAGAATCCTGATTTTGTTACGTCAGCTGAACAAAGGGAAAATTTATTTTAAAGGAATTAGGTGACTCTAGTAAGGAAAGATCATTCTACACCCTCAGATCAGGCTGTTTTCAGCAAAAAATAAAAAATAGAAAAATGATTTCCTTCTTTCTCTGTCCCTTCTGTCAGTTTCTTTCAAGGATTTATTGCAGCTCGCTCTTTATGTTCATATTTGCATGGTTTATACACTGTCCAGCTCTTTACATCATTCAAACATGGTTTTGTATATCATTCGTTCTTTTCAAAGACAAATTCATTCTATGTTGTCAAGTGGTTTTGTCAAGGATATTTGGTGAAATCATATTAAAAATACTGGTTTGAAAAATAGGTTGGAACATGATAAATGCAACTCTGTGCTTTATTCCTCTGGGAAGAATTTGATAGTTTCTTGGTCTTGTTTTCTTTGGAAATCAATGTATGCAATTTATAAAAGGTCAACTGTGACCTTTCATCTCCTATCACAAAAATATTTCCAAATCTGTGGATATTTCTATTTTATAATGCTACTCTGTTTAAAGTCAACATGACTAAACCTAAATTCTATACTCTCCTTCTGCCCACAGGCAAAACATCTGTTTCTCAATTATTCCATTTCTATCGACTCCTGTGTCTCAGATCCCAACTGCATTTTTTTCCTAGCATTTTTAATAGTCCTTCCTTTTAAGGATTCCACACTTCATTAATTTTCATGACCTATTAGGTGTCAGGTCTATTTGTATTCCTCTGACCATCCTTTTTCTTCTATGATGTATGTAAACTGGATAGGGTCTGAGAGGGTTCATTTATATCTGCTTATTGCTTTTGGTTACCTCCAGAGTTGTGACTTTGGCTCACAGGGATGAGAAGAGTTAGCCAGCCAATTGTCTAAAGCAAAGCCACATTGACAAACAAAAACATACGGAAAGTACCAGAGGTCTTATAGAATGTGGTGATGTCTGAAGAAGTTTGGTAAATTGGAAGATGAATGTGGGGGTGTATCTCTGGGTAAAAATGGAAAGCTAGGTCAAAGTCTATTCATGAAGATATCAAATGCCATACTGAAGGTTTGGACTTGGTTCAGAATGCTTGGGGTACCATTGGTAGATTCTAAGCAGTAAAATGATATAGTCACATTTGAATTTTAGAAAGACCATGCTGGTGAAAATTTAGAGAATAAAGTGAAATCATGCAGGATTGGAAGTAGAGACAATTTGGAGAGTTGTTTTTTAGAGCATAGGAGATTAATGATAAAGATCTAAACCAGAACTCTGGCAGTTAGGTGAAGGGAGTAGATTCAATCGCTATTTGTCAAGTTTTGTCAATTCTGCAACTAGATATAAAGTTGGATTGAGACAGCAGTTCAGGAAGGCTCTTACAGCTGAGTAATACTGGGGTAAGGGAAAATAGATAACATTTAAAAGATGATGAATTTAGTTTTGGTTCATTATCAATTGCCTAAATGCCACCAAGGTGAAATTGTCCAGGGGCATAGAAATGCATATAGTGCATATAGAAGATATGTAGAAAATGCATGTAGTGATTAGGTGATTCTTCCTGATGTGAGGAAAATCGAAGTTTTCAACCAGGATTCCTGCCTGGCCTTGATAGTTCCCATTGTATATACACACAAGAGCCTGTTTACACATAGATGGAATGTTTACCTGTGACAAAGCCACCAGTCAGTCACTGGAGTTCTGGCCCTAGGGAGGGGTGGAGAGGCTGTCCTCTCCTGAGTTCTTGTATGTAACTGGGCAGATGCCCGCCAGTCACCAGGGACCCTCCCCGGGCAAGGTTGGGGGAAGCTGAGGTGCTCAGCGGCCAGAGAGACAGAGCTTGGAAGCCAAGTAGGAGCGGGAGTGGGCTGGAGGGCAGCCAGGCAGGGAGAGAGAGAGAGCAGAGCAGCCAGAGTTTGGAGTGAGGAGAGACTGAGCCATGAGAATAAAACCTTTCATCCCCAACCTCTCACCTTTGTTTTTCTTCAGTTTCATCAGATTCATAAGGAACTTGCCCCAGGCAGGGAGCCCCCTCCTCCCAGAGCTACACTGGTAGAGATGAAGATTTTTGGGGTGGGGTGGGGAGGGAGAATGGTTAGTATACAGGCAGCAGCTAAAGCTGTGATTATAGAGCCAGAGAATAGGAATTGAGAAAACAAGATTGCTCTGCCAGTCAGGGTAGATGTAGTTATGCTATAGCAACAATTTTCTCAAACCTCAATGATTCATAGTACAAAGATTTCCTTCTTTCTCTAGCTACAAGTCTATTGTGCATGGGCTTTGACTCTGTTAGCTCTGGGACACAACCTTCCTGTACAGCTTCTACATGAAACATCATTTATCACTATGCAGATGGAAAAGAGAATGTGATGAAGCATGAATGGACTTTTATGGTTTCTGCCTGTAACACATAAAACTCTGCTCATATTTCCGTGGTCAGAGCAAGTTGTAAGTCCTGCCTTCTTGAGGGGTGGGGAAGTATAATCCTCCTCCACCAAAGCAGGCATTTGGTA
Source organism: Manis javanica (assembly GCF_040802235.1). Lineage (NCBI taxonomy): Eukaryota > Metazoa > Chordata > Mammalia > Pholidota > Manidae > Manis > Manis javanica. The sequence continues at coordinate 76,959,609 of NC_133161.1, forward strand.
AATAAAAATGAAATCCACCAGGAGTGCTGAGTCAGGAAGAGGATATAGGCATTTAAGCTGCTTTTGGAGAAAGGAGTACCTTTTAAGACAGCTGGAGTCAAGTGGCCAAAAATGTCAGTAGGAAGCACAGATGAAATATTTGTCCTGAAATAAAGAAGAGATTTTGAGTCTAAATTCATTAATGATTTTTTGAAATTTACATACCAGGGATATATTTGCTTTTCATAATCGTTTATAAGTGGAGGTATCTGGGGGCGACATTTGTTATTATCTTAAACATTTCTTGCAGAAGAATTACCCTATAAGTGCATTGACAGAGGCAAATGTGAAGGAAGGTACAATAAGAATGCATTAACACAGGGTTTGGGTACATTCTCATATGGGCAGAAATACTTTCCACATTTCTCTTCATAGTTAAAACATGTTTTCCTAGAAAACCTAAGATTAGTTTAAAATCTCTCATCTTCCATGCTTGTTCAAGGCCTTGGAACTGATGTTTCTATTTGCCCCTTCCATTTCAGGCAAAATGGAAGCTCCCACAGATGGAATTAATTTTTTGTACGTTTTTTTTTTGTATGAAATATGTTCATTTCTTTAGCATATGAATAAAGTACTAGTCATTTTTCTATTGTGAAGAACTGGGCAAACTTCCAGAACTGAGACCTGAATTTTCTGTTAGTAAAGGAACAGGGAAACATTAGGAAGTGGAGCTGGTTCTTTTTATTCTGAAATTAAATGTGGAATTAAGAATCAAGATTTTAGACTTTAGTTAACCCAAGTTCTCCAAAACATTAATTGACCTTTGGTAACTCCATTCAGTCTTAATAAAGTAACTCATAAAGTAAACTATTTGTGCATCAAAAAATAAAAATATTGAGTCTCTATGGGAATCAACTGAATAAAAGATACAGGGGCCCAAAAAGGCACACTTTCCAACAAATGGTGTTGGGAAAACTGTACAGCTATGTATAAGAGAATGAAACTGATTATTGTCTTACACCATACACAAAAGTAAAAGCAATGAATTAAAGACCTAAGTTCCATACATGAAACCATAAAACTCCTAGAAGAAAACAGGCAAAAATCTCTTGAACATAAGTGTGAGTAATTTTTTTCTGGATGTGTTTCCTAGGTGAGGGAAACACAAGCAGAAATAAACAAGTGGGACTACATCAAACTAAAAAGCTACTGAACAGCAAAAGAAACTATCAACAAAACAAAAAGACAATCTATGGTATGGGAGAATACATTCACAAATGATCGAATGATATATCCAATAAGGGGCTAACATCAAAATACATGAAGAAGTCATATGATTCTACACCAAAAATACCAAATACCCCAATTAAAAAATGGGCAAAGAATTTTTCCTGAATAGGGATTTTTCCAAAGACAACATTCAGATGGCCAACAGGCACATGAAAAGATGCTCCACATTGCTAAATATCAGGGAAATGCCAATCAAAATTGCAATGAGAAATCACCTCACACCGGTCAGAGTGGCCACTATCCAAAAGACAAGAAATAACAAGTGTTGGTGAAGATGTGGAGAAAAGGGAGCCTTCCTACACTGTTGGTGGGAATGTAAGTTGATACAGCCACTGTGGAAAGCTGTATGGAGGTTACTTAAAAAATTAGAAATGCCATATGACCCAATAATTCTAATTCTAGGGATTTACTTGGTTGGAAAAGATACATGCACATCTATGTTTATTGTATCAAGATTTACAATAACTGAAGTATGGAAGTAGCCAAAGTGCCCATGAACACATGAATGGGTAAAGAAGATGTGGTACATGTATGCAATGGAATATCATTCAGCCATGAAAAAGAAAGAACTCCTACCATTTGCAACAACATGGACAGACCTAGAGGGTATTATGCTAAGTGAAGTAAGCCAGAAAGAGAAAGAAATATGATTTCACATGCATGTGGAATTGAAAAACAAAGCAAAATGAATAAAACCAACTCATAAACACCAAGAAGTAACTCGTGGTTACCATGGGGAAGGGGTTGGGGTGGGTGTATGAAATAGGTGAAGGGGGTAAAGAGGCACAAAGTCTCAATCATAATATAAATTAGTCATGTATATATAATAATATATACAACATAATAAACTTGGGGAAAACATGTTATTAAATCATATAATTAATAATATAATCTTGTTAGTGTTATCAGGAAGGAGAAGTATGATTTGACCTAGTCTGGTTTCTTTGAGGAAGTATTCTAGAAGAGATGGGGATGAATAAGCAGGATAGGATCAATGTATGGGTTAGGGATCTTTCTAGAGAGAGACTAGCAACTGTAGAAGTGAAGAAAGCACAGTTGACGAGAATTTGAAAAAGTCCCATCTATGAGAAAAGTGTGAGGAAGATGTTCACTGGATTGAGTTGTACTTGATCTATAGCTCTTGGAGAGCCTGGGAGTTCATGGTAATGATTTTGGATTTCATTCCAAGGATCAACCATGAAACTTCTCTTTTTTTAATATAACAGAGAAGACCTATTCACATTTGTGTTTCAAATAAGATTGTTCTGGTGACTGTGGGAAGAATGCATTAGTGAGGGGCAGGAATGGCCTTGGTATAATTTACTACAGTTCAAATAAGGGATCATGGTGCCTGGGGATGAAAATGGAAAGATAGGGATGGAATCCAGTGATATCTTGAAAACAAAGTCCAGTGGGATCCATGATTAATTAGACAGATGTGGAAAGTGAAGTTCTAAGAGGGATGAATCTAAGAAGGATGGCTATTTATATGCAAAGGCATTGCTAATACAGGCATTGGTTTTTGAATGAATTCAAGTATTGTTCAGCTCAGAAAAGAAATCTAGAGACTGTGTGACTTATTTTGCACCAGGATCAAATTTTGTGTGTTCTAGGAAAAATCAATATTTAATATGAAAGTCTATGCTATAATATCAAGTTACCCATTCTTGGCCTGTCTTAATACAGAAGACAATTTTGAGGGAATATTCAAACTGGCCCAGTTGGCTTTTGGGAACAGACTCTTCAATATTAAGCAGTTTGCTACCAAGCACCTCTAAGTTTCTCCATGGCAAGGTATGGAAGACAGTGTTGGTGATAGATAGTAATGAGTCCTTACTCTATGTCAGGCACTATGTATATTAATTCATTTGTCTCCCAACAATAGGTATTATTATTACCATTATCTTACAGATAAGAAAAGCGAGGCATATAATTCTTTCATACTTGCCCAAGTGTACATGGCTAGTAAATGAAAGAACCAAGATTTGAATACAAATAGTATAGCTGTACAGTATGAACTCTTACACATCTCACTATGCACTGTACTGTAGTGAATTCTAATGTGCAGAGGCTAAAAGAATTTGACTGGAAAAAAGTAAAGGTCAAAGAATGGGTTTGTGATTTGGGGACAAACTGCTTTCACAAGAATCTGGTAGCTGCCTCAAAAAATAAAGTCTAGGTTTATTATTAAGGCCCTGAGTTTGTTGTTGCCCTGAGTGGCCCTGAGTGAGAGGTTGTTGAGGATTGTTCTCCATGAGTCCTGCAGAATCAAATCCTTTAGGAGTCTCAAATTATTCAGAATTCTCAGCAGGTAAAAGTCAGAAAAATGTGGGAAAAAATACATAACAAAACCTGAGATGACAATGAGTTTGTGGTGGATTCCAAATATAACTACAAATGACTTAACGATATATAATGATCAAATTCACTTTAGGAGAATTACATTTATACTGTTTACATATGCTTTCCCTCTAGTTTCTTCAATTAAACCTCATGTCATCTGTTGAGATGCAATGGAAAATGAGGTCATCACTAATTTATAAAGGCGGTAACCAGAGCAAGCAAAGGAGAGGAGATCTGCTTGCTTAGTGATCTGAATGAAGCCTGGTTCAATTCTTTAATCCCATGCAACCATACCAGGGTTTTAAATTCCTAGCTGATCATACTGATTCTCGAGTAAAAGACACTTCCCACTGTCATGCACTGTAAGGAAGCTATTAGAGTGCTCAGTTTGGTGTTAACTGGTAGCTTTCTCTTTTAAATGCTTCAGGCGTCTTCATTTATCGCTTTACTAGCTCTACTCAATCTGCCGTAGATTCCAGGGACTGTTGGACAGTGACTTCTGAGTGAATTGACACTCTGAACTTTGTGAAATGCACAGCCTAAGTACTGGGGACTATGTATTTTGAATTACGATGCTTCAGTACCAGTTTTAATATGAGAATTATATGAAAGTGAGATTATTTAACTTGAATTTGTAATAAGAGCAAAAGTGTAACATTTTTCTTCCAACCAGCCTTATCTTGTTGAAAGATCCTGTAGTACCTAAATAATCTACCAAAGTTATAATGAAATTTATGTGGGTATATTACTCTGTGAGCCTTGTAAATCCTTTAATTTTCAATGAATTCCATAATGTAGTTAGTGTGCTTGATCCTGTTTGGGAAATAGATTTGCCTTTCTGCTGATGTGAATCTATTGCCTTTCTGCTGATGTAGATCTATTGCTATAACATTTTAAATTCAATCAATTCAAATCCAATCACTCATTGATTTCCTATTGAGAGCTTTCTATGAGATTTGCATAGTGCTGCATTTGGGGTCCTAAAAGAAATATTACATCTACAGGCAGAAAAAGAGGAAGAGAAGAAGGAAAGATAAAAAAATTAATAAAAAAAATAGATGTTAAGTGGTATACTTCCTTGGATACCATGTTACAAGTTATAAATTTGTTTTTCTAAAAGCTTAAAGAATGTTTCCTCTTTTCAATCGTGCATATATTGAACGTAGACTTTATCTTAAGGCCAATATAATACAATTAACCTACTGTGCAGTAAAGTTATTTTTATGTCTTTTTTAAAAATGGCATAGCAATTACAACTGAGGTGGGAATAATACATGGCATATTGGGGAAAAAGTGAGAGATGAATTCTCTAATTAAACTGACATTAGGATTTGCTGACCATTAGAATTGAGGGACATTAAGGATGGGAAGAAAGGTGAGTTAGGGGGACAGAGATTGATTCAAGATATTGACATTGTAATGTACCATTTGCAGTGAAAAGGGTATCTTGCCCTAATACATCTTGCTCATATAGCACATAATGATGAGTCAAGATTAACACCTTGGATTTTGTGACTATGATTTCTTATCCATAGACTTCAATAGATATAGAGATTGATTTGTTTTGTTACCCATTTCCAGTTTTTCCCATTACGATAAAATATGTGGCTTAGGAGCTGGCCAGAACACTGCCTCTTTGCTCTGCAAGCAATCCCTTTTTAAATAGGGGGAAAAATGGAAGGGGAAACAAAGCTAGTACCTGAGATCTACGAATTTCCCTGGTGCTACACAACTTCAAGAAAGAAAAATAAGAGGCTTGGGAAACAAAGACCGATTTAACAAGAAAAGTTTTACCTGGCAGGACTGTTTGTCTCACCTATATAATGTCCTAGTTAGAAGTTTTATTTTTTAACATCCTATTTATTTCAGCAGTACTGATAACCTGAATGGATTTGAAAAGTGAGCAGACTTTTCAGAAAGTTCCAAAAGTACATAAAGCTTTAATGATGTGTTAAAAATTCAGAGACTTTATAATTCACAAAAGCCTTTTTCACAGTTAGAGAAGGAAAAGGGCCTTACTGCCTATACATTTGTTAAAATTGTAAGAAAACCTGTACATTAATCTTTGGAGTAATTTAGAGGAAAAAGGAAACTGCTATTTATAGTGATGCAATTATAGACCAAGAGATGACATGTGGGACTTGTCTAAAAGGTGTGTGGTTTTGTTTTAAATTGAATAGTTTTATGGTTATTTTCCCTTTGTTACACTCAGATCTACTGAGAAGTCAGACTGTTCTATTTATGGTGAGGTGGAAGGGCAATGGGGTAATTTCATTCAGAGCTGGATATTTGCTCCTGATAAAATGGTTATTTTTAGCACATAAAAATATACCCTAAAAATTGGATGCCAGATTGTATGAACTCTGCTTCTAGTATTTGAAAAGGATATAAGAATAAGCAGGAATGAAAAAATAAAGTCTTACGATTTTGGTCTAAAGTGGCCTGAAAAATAAAGGGTAGAGGATTTGAAGGTAAGGAGGAGAGCAATACAAACCCTATTGTAGTTTGGGTTTCTCTGTAACTAGATGCTAAAATGGAGATTCTCAAGCAAGTGGTTTGCTAAGAATTCCTCTCAAGGGAGTGAGGGAGGCAGGTTCGGGCACGGGGAGAATTGCAGCTGTGATACAATTGCAGCAGAGGCTTCGTCTGGCACATCTGGATCTGAGATGGCCCTGCAGGGGTCTCCCAAACTGAGGTGAGGTGGTCAGGACATTTAATGCAGGCTGTCTTGTGGAAGAGGGTGTAACCTTGTGTGAGGAAGCCACCTTCCTCAGAGGGTGAGTCAGCTGTAAGCGTTCCACGTGCTGTAGTCTCTCCAGCTGGGGAATGAGAACTTGCACCTCAGCTCTGGCTGAGTTCCATCCTATAAGTGTTTACTTTCTGTGAGAATAAGACATGTAGAATTGAAGACCCTATAATTTCAGGAACTGGAAGCACTAATTTCCCCAGTGAAACCAGGACTCTCAGAAACCATGGTTTCTTCTGCATTCACCTTCTTGGTTCTGTATATTCAACCTGTAAAAGAAACATAACTGTCAGTTGGGGTATATTCTGAGCCTGGGAGGATGATGCCTCATAGAAAGATTATCATTTCTAAGCAGTCCATTTAATTGTTTTGTCATGCCAGCAGCTTCTGTATGGCATGGCATATCAGAACCACTCTACCCACGTCGATGTTCCCACTGCCACATTTCCTGACTTATATTGTCTTATATGCCTGCCACATAATGTTATATGGAATCTCATGTCAGGAGATCAAACATTCTATTAACCTTCAGAGAGTAGTGCTTTGTGAACACCGTGTGTAGGAGAAGCAACTATTAATGGGACGGGGACACACACACACACACACACACACTTCAATCAAGAGGAGTAACTGTCTCTTCCATGACGGAAAGCATGCAGTGTAATCAACTTGCCTCCTGTTCCTGGTTGGTCTCCTGAATGGATGCTGCCCTATTGTAATGCTGCACGAGCTGGCTTGAACTGTCCCTCCAGAGGTGATTGCGTGCATTTCTTCACACCTCTGCAGCAACGTCTAGTTGGGAACCTGAAATTTACCATGCTGGGAACATTATATATACCACAGAAATAAGGGCTCTTTTTCTTGGATAACCAGTTGTTATACATTTACTAGCACCTCACTGTATCTGGGGACCTGAGATTGTAGTCTCTATCGCTGAAATGTAGACATCTGGTACTGGTAGTAGCTAAACCAGCCTCACTGAATGGGAGCCCGTGCTAATGGGTCCATGTATAGCCTCCATCCCTTCCGCCAAGTCTTCTCTGTTCAGGAGTCCAGAGCACTGGAATAGCCAGTGCCAGAGGCTGGTTGATGAAATGGCTGCATCATTCTGTCTGGATTATTAGTGTCATTTTTTTTGATGGATGCTCTTGGGTAGCATTAACATATAATACAAAGAAATTTCCATAGAGCTATTTACATATAATTTCCCCAGACCTCCTAGTGTTTCAGTTTTTGCTTTCTATGTTCATGACCCAATAGCCAAATCATGCACTGCTGTAAATATGCTCGATGGTAATCATTCTTATTTCAGGCTATTTTTCCTGCACAAAGCAGATGGACCACACTGTCTGAAGCTCTGACCATTGTTAGGATTTCCCCTGCAACTGACTTTCACCACCGCCCCTGGGTGAAGATCACCTGCACAAGAAGTTAGCTTTTATCTCAAATTCATATACTGAGCTGGTGCATCCATGATCCAAGGTTGGCCTTTGTTTCCTTCATCATCTGGTCTTAAGGAGTCCTCCTCTGTCATACAGTCATAGTTTTGAGCTGAGAGAGAAAGGCCAAAATCGGTTTGTGAACAGACCCTCTGCCTTCTGAACTGGCTCATGCCTGAAACCACACATTCCATTTCCACCTTACAAGGGGTTGTTGTTGAGTCTACTTTACAATAGGATGCAGTGCAACTTCTTATGGGGCATTCTGGCTGCATGGACTCTTGACATACCTCTACCAAGGCTGAGAAGACAATACTGTTGTTTTTCAAATAATGGTTAACTCTCTGTTGCAAATGGCATGGTTTTGATTGAAAAGCCTAGGAGTCTGTTATAATTTTCTATGTTGCATATTTTTCTACCATATCTCCCTCTAAAACTATAGGGTCTGCTGGATCATATGGCAAGGATGCTTTCACTGAAAGCTGGGCTTGTGGTCAAGCTCTATTCTTTTCTTAGCCCCACTCAAAGCTGGCAGCATTTTGTGTAATTCAGTAAATATATTGGAGCAGTAGTCCCAAGTCTGCATTCTAGTGCATCTGTATCTTGAAGAGTCCAGCCAGGTCTTGTGGTGGTTTCTTAGAAATAAGAGATGTGATGCAATACTTAGTCCTTTACAAAGGACATGTCCTGGCATGCCCCAGGCCCTAGGACATCTAACAACTTTACTCATGTAAATCCTCTAGAGTACATGTACCTTCTGAAGGCTTGAAACATATTTAGCACTGAAGTATTTAGTGCTTTAATTAACATGTTGTCATTTCATTTGATTCACAAGGTTAAACTAGTAATTTGGTTTGATTAACGTGTTTTCATCAATGTGTGGACTAATGTAATATTCTGAAGACTAATGCCATTCTGAAGACTACCTAAATGTTGTAGTTTATTTCAGATGGCATTATAACAGTACAAGAGAGTAAACCCAGCCTTGAAGAAAGACTGAAATGTATATGGTAGTCATTCCCATATGAATGTGAACTGCTTGATATGTATGGGGGGAAAAAATGATTTCTTCAAATTAATGGTAGTTTATCTCAGGCTCATCGGTCTTCTCTAGAAAACATAGCACGTCAGGACCAGAAGCTGCACATGGGTCTGCTAACTGGTTGAATTGGCAGTAGTCTGTTGTTATCCTTCAGGGTATATATCTGTTTTGCATGAGGGCCAGCATGGAAGGTAAATGGGGATATAATGGTGATCCTCAACCCTTTATCTTTTAAATATTTAGGTAATTCTTCTTGAGATATAATTATTGAACTTAATATCTTGCCTGTGGGTGGGGTTAGGTTCAGAGGCTTCCACATGGCTTTGCCCACTATGGTAGCTCTTGCCTCACGAAACATGTAACCAGTCTGGGAATTCTGACAAGTGTACTATGTACCCATTCTAATTATGCATTCAGGGACTACAGAAATTACCATACAGTAGACTAGTTTACCCAGTAGATACACTGAAGCCAGACCTAGGCCAGGACACAGATTACTGCTTGGATTCCACATTCCCTCATGTTAATTGGTAGGGAGTAGATGTGTAGATACTTCAGTTTTCTGGGTAACAATATCAAATCAGACGCTGTGCCTGAGTCAAATTCTTCCTATTCCCCTTTCCTCAGTGTAAAGTTAATTTAGTAAATGGCCATAGATCTCTTTGATAGAGTACTGGAAGAAATTTTACCACATATCCTCTCTGTAGAAGACAGAGTACTTCCTCCTGGGGACATGGCCTGTCCTTTAATCTAGGGGTTCTAGATCTGAAATTTGGCTCAGGTTTGGGTACTCTGCAAGGAATTGTGAGTGTAACTAGGACAGCAACCCTGAATATCCTGATCATCCAACCCTGACTTTTGCTTGTGTTGATTTAATGAGCAGTACCCTCGCTTTTCCCTAGGGACACTGGGAAAATGGTTCTATTAACCATTTCCAAGGTTCTCTATGAGGCAGACACTCTTGCTGCCAGTCCAGCCTTGCTGCTCATTAGGATAATTGCCCCAACTTTGTCTTGAATGTTTAAATAACACCATATGGCCTCTATAATTTTGGGATTATATCATCCCTATTGCTATCAGGGAAACCATTTCAGTAACAGCATTTCCTACTGTTATCCTGCCCTACAGAGAACAGACACCACTGAGTTTCTTAATGATGCTGGTGCCCTTCTCAATAACAAATTTCTTAGCACTTTGCTAAATAGAGGGTTACTAGGTCTTCTCTGTGGAACATAGTTATTGATGGGTTTTATGATTTTTCTGACTTTACATAGCATAGTATACCTACTCTAGTATGTATGCTTCTTGGAGCCTTCTGTGAACTTTTCTTGTACTGTCTTCCACAGCATTTCTGTCTTTTTTTTTTTTTTTTTTTTACCTCAGTGTGGGCCACTGCTTTTTTGTATGATTCTAAGAGCCATCCTAATAGAACATTAGCACTTGACTCTTAGGGTCTGTACTAGGATTTTAAATAAGGAATCATGGACAGTGCCCTCATATCCATAAATTCTACCTTTATTTTCAAGCAAGTGGAAGGAACACCAGCCATTAACAAAGAGTGGTGAGTCACCTTCACAGAACTTAAGTGTTCTGGAACATATGGGGATTTAATATATTATTTTAATCTTAGAGATTTACTCCTTCCCAATAATGAGTCTAATCATGGCATAGTAGACTTAGTGGAGTTAATAATTCCACCCTCTTGGAAGTTTTTCTATTCTTTTAAGTCCTGGGTGTGATCCTCAGGTTTTAATACCTCCATTTTGCAGGCAGAAAATATAATTCTGTTTTTATTTTACAAGGCAAGTCTTCTGACTTTCATACTTAGCCTTGAATTAGTAATTAATCATCCCCACCATTCTTCTTATATTTTTCTCTCTAATGCATCAATAGCACCCAGCAAGAGCCATTTGGTTCTGTAGTCATTAAAACTGCTACTTCCCTGAAGCTCTCAAATGTCTGAGACAGCACACTAACCAGAACATTCCCTTGTACTGATATCCTGTCCCAGTTCACCAGTGGAGAAAGCCACATGCTAGGACCTATCTTTGCTTCATCTAATATCAGTGCTGGACAGTATCTAGAAAATGGACATATGGTTCCAAAATCTCATTTTAGTGCCTCTATCCCAGCACTAAATTCCAAAGGTCATTTTCCCCAAGAAATAGACTCCAAGATAGACATTTACATACTGTAACAATTCCAGAAGGAGAGTAAGGGAAATGGATGTGGGCAGAATGAGAAGCTGAATAATGATGTAGTATCAGCAGAGGCCAAGTGGAGCTCTGAGGCTCAAGTCCTTCAGAGATACTCAAATTTGTGGCAAGGAGGTTGGATTTCTGCACTCCCCCATCAACATTATTATTGGATGTTGGCTGTCCCTGGAGAGAGTATGTAAGCTTGACTGAGGCATCTCTTGCAGAGAGATACTCATTTGTGAACAGCAGAAGGCAGAAGTCCTTGCAATTGGGGCATGAATGTGTTAGCCCTAAAGGGAAGAACTGTGTAGCATACCACAGTACCTGTCAGAAAAATCCATTGATACTGAGATTTTTGTAAAATTGGTAACATTTTATGTTTTCCAAATCATAAATTAGGGCAAATAATCTAATATTGAGCCTTGAAAAATGTCATGACTAAAATTTGCAATTGGCATTATATTTCTGTGCATTGAAATTTTTTAAAGGAAAATATCCATGGAAGTCATTCTTACATATATATTCAACCTCTCATGAGGTTTTATGAAATGTTGAGGTACCAACATTTTATATACACAAAAATAAAAAGAAAGGAATTACTAATACTGACTAGTCATCTTTTTGGTAATTTAAACATTAGTGAGAAAATATCTATTAATGTTGTTTAAAAGTATTAATGACAAAGTAACCAGTATGAACCAGATAGGTGAGTATTTTAAAATATCAGATTAGTACCTTTTACATATATAATTGATTCAATGTTTTACAGTTTTAAATAGAGGTGTCCTTCACCATTTGGAGAACCCAGTAATAAAATAAAGTGCCATGATAGCCCAAATATTTCAATGAATAGTTGATAATTAAATGCTAAATGTGATACTGGAATTATAACATTTGTTAAAAATCAAACTTTAACAAAATTAAGTAAACTCAAATGGATATCTTTTTGAAATATATACACCAAACTTTCAATGTCTAACAATAGCTCTTTATGACATGTCTCATCTTTTTGATGTTGATTGAACATCATTAATTTGTTCTGCCAAATCACATTGTTATCAAACATAACACATGCCATTGAGAATTGTCAATTTCCAACAGTAAATACAGGTCAACTTTTATGCTTTCAGCAGATATGGTTGTCTTCTAGGGTCACTGCTGTGGGCACTACTCTTGCATAAATTCATGGGCACTCAGGAGTAAGTTAGTTTTTGTATTAAGAGAATCTGGAACAAGTTTTTGTTGTTGGTTATGAAAAAAAGGTCACATTTTTCAATGGAAAATTCCAATGTTAAAAAAATCTATTTAGAATCTTGTAGCACATGATGTATTAATGGTCACACTAAGGTACACACTGACAATACCTATATCTCACCTAAGATTCTTAATAGAAAAGTAAAAGCACAATTTATATCACTCTCTTATGAGAAATATCAGTCTTGAAATTATTTTCATGAAATTGCCTTTACTTATTCCTCTATTCAGTCTTTATAGAGCCTTCATTTCAAACCCTCCATGATGTTGACTTCATCTGACTTTCCAAATGTAGTAGCTTAATAAACTCTATTTTCCCACCACAGAGTTTTCACTTAAGTTTTGTGACACTGAGTATTGTCTACTGGACATTAACTAAGCTGATGGATTTAGATGTGGGTGGCACTGTGTTATATCTGAAATGTCATGACCTCTATATTCTCATACTGTAGGGGTTCTGCTGCTAGTTCACATTCAGTGTGGAAGTTATTCTTCCTAACGAAAGAAGTAGGATATAAAACTTTTTTATTTCCATCTCTACTATGTGGGCAGAACCCAGAAACAGATGGCTAGAGAACACAATGTCCTAAGATTAGAAAAGAAAAATTCAGGTCCCCCCAAATAGAAAGAAGTCAGTCTACAGTACCAAGTAATTCAGGCCAGATAGTTTGTAAAGCATAACAGAGAGGAAGAAAACTAGCTTAAAAATCACTTTGATTAAAAAAAAATCTAAGGTGATCTCAAAGCAGAGACTAAAGAAATTCTGCAATGCAAGGATGCAAACACTTAGCCTAGAGTGGTCTAGCACTAGGACAATGTGAGGTAGAGATCACTGAGCCCAGAGTGGAGGCTGTTCTCTTAGAACAATGTTAATAATCATTAACAAGGCTTCCATCAGTTTCTGATCAACTGGGAACTGGAAATGTACACTTTATGCTTACTGCATAATGTATGAAATTATGTTTTTGTGAACTTTATATAATTCAGTTGTTATACACGTATGTATAACATACTTAAAGTAGGAATTCACTTGTTAAGAAATATATTTCTTATCTATAAAAAAAAAAGTGCTGAGGTGAAGTCGGAGATTAGAAAGGCTTTGCTGACAATTTCAAGTATCCAGAGAATATGAAGCTAGGTCAGTAGTAGCTATTGCACCATGCTGTCTTAACCATTTTCATTTTGACCTGCCTAGAACTGATTTGAATGTGCTCCCTGCTTTCCTCTTCATAACTCTGCTCTGGATATGCCATTGTCTGGAACAATCTTTCTGCAATTTGTACAAGTCACTGTCTTGTTTCTTTCTAATACATAGCTCAGATGATATCTATTCATTGGAATACCTCTTACTTGGTTAGGAGTCAACTGATAAGAATCACAGAGAAATAAGGGACTGTAGATATAAGTAAAGACTATTAAAAAAAATTAACAGGAAGTACAGCAATACCAAAGTTTGTGAGGTTGTAATGCATATGAATCCGGGAGGGAGGAAAAGGAGTTAGAGGGGAGTTCCCTTTTCTGCAGGAGATGACACCTGATGTGTCTTCAGAGATGATAATTAGTTGGAGAGGGTGGGAAAATTTAAAAAGAATAAAGAAGTATGAGAAAAGGCAGAGTAATTGGAAGTGTCCTGATGTTTCTTAAGGACTGCAATCAGTCAGTGTGAGCAAAAGCAGTAAGTCAAGAAATGGTAAGAGCTTAAACTGGAGAGGTAGACGAGATTGACTGCATGTAAATCCTGAGTAGTACTATGGAATTTGAATTCTAACTTGTAAGTGATTGGAATTCACCAAAGTGTGTAAGCAAGAGGATGGCAAGTTTGAGCTCCCAAGAACAATCACTCTTGTAGATAAAGTAGAGGAAAGAAGAAAAATGACCGTACGTTGCACAGCAGAAAATCCGTGGGAGCCAGTCCAGTCCCTGCCTGTGAGGTGTGACAGACTGAGGAGAGAAAGGTTATGGGAGAGGCTGATGAGTTCAGGCTGAACATGTTGAATTTGAATTGTCTTGTGCTACAAAAAGATGGAAAACTCAAGCAAGTAGTTAGACACAGACTTATGGAATTTAAGAGGAAACATTTGCTGGAAGACATTATTTTGGAGTTATCAACCTATAGATAGAAGTTTAAATAATGAAAATCAATAAGATCACCCAGGCAGAATAAAAAGAATAAAATCTTAAAACAAAGGTAGAAGAAGCTCTTAATCTTACTTAAAAATATGTACATTCAAGTCTACCAAGAGCATTTCATGAGGGAGAATAACCTGCCACAGAAAACGTGAATCATATCAAAGTGAGATTCAAAGAGTCATAGATTTCACACTGCCAAAATCGAGGTCTCTCTAATGTGTAAGTACATACTAGAATCACAAAGTAGTGCAAGTAAAATTATTTTTCATTAGAATTATTTCTTAGATTCTTTATCTTGCCTTTTATTTCTTAGTGTAGAGCAAATCAAACCTCAGACATAAAGGACAAATCCAAAATTTTAACCCTGGTTCTAAATTCAGAGCTGTTAATTCTTATTTCAAACTACATGACATTTTGTTCTTTTTAATTCACAATAGTTATTTGGATGACCTTGAAAAAATACTAAGTAATTTTCCTTACAGTTTTTCTTAAATGTAAATGAGAATTGGAATCACAAGGGTCATATTTGTTAAAAAATAGCAGCATGATGGGAAGATGGGTTTTTAAAAAATTTGTCTAAATACCGTGGAGAGAGAAGTTCTTTATATGCAGATAGTAAGATGCTTACTATTTAACTGTTTGATTTCATCCATATTTTATTAAAGTTTGAAGGAATCATGGAGTTGAATGAACATATGGATTGGAAAAGATAAAAGATAGTTCCTACCCTCAAGCTTTATATATTTACCAAAGTGAGTGATATATTAAGGTAGTGCTGTGTGTGTGTGTGTTCAATTTAGCTTTCAGTTTCTTAGTGATCATTTGCTCGTTTATTTAAGAACTTCATATTGGGCACATAAAAATATCATACATGGTAGTAAGGTAGATTGAAATCAAATTCTGTTTTTTTTTTTTTTACCTGGTTCAAAGTAAAATGTCTTTAGTACCTTTATTTTATATAAATATATTTTCTCAAATTTAATTGAGAGACTATTAACTATTTAAAGCAAATAAAATAACAATGAATTATAGGGCTTATATGTAGCAGTAAGTATATGATAGCAACAGAAAGAGTAGGAGAGAATAATGGGATTTAACTGATAATAAGATTCTTTTACTCTTTGTGAAGTAATATAATGTTATTTGAAGGTAGACTGTGATAATTTAAAATTGCATATTGTAACCTCCACAGCAACTACTTATATAATATAAAAATGAATAGCTAAAAATTACAGAGAAAAGAGAATATTAAAAGATGGAATTTACCCAAAAGAAAGAAGAAAAAGAGGAAAATAGAGCAAAAAACAAGAGGAACAGACATCAAACAAAAATAGAAATGGGAGACTAAAACTGAATCATTTTTATAATTACATTGAAGGTAAATTAACTAAGCCATCTAATTAAAAGGCAGATAGTAGACTTACAGGGGGAAAACCTAATAACTATATGCTTTTTACACACACACACAGGCTTGATTATAAAGAAAAAACATGCTGATATGTGTAGTGCTTGTATGGCATATATTGTCTAAGAAAGCTGATGTGAGAATATTAATAATGAAAAAAGTAGAATTAAAGAAAATAGTACTACTGTAGATAAGAAGGAATATTTCATAATGTAAAATCTACATAACAATCCTAAATGTTAACAGGCCTAACAGAGTTTCAAACATTGAAGTAGATTGACATGGACATTCCCCAAGAATTTAATAAATACAAAAAATTTAAAATAATACAGAAAATATTGTCTAACCACAACAGCATCAAATTATAGTTCAATAAAAAAATAAGTATCTAGAAAATCCCCAATTTGTATTTTAAATGACACATTTATCTAGGCTAACTCATAGATCAAAGAAGACATGATGAGGAAAATTAGAAAATATCCTGGACTGAATAATAATAAAAATAGAATATATCAAAATATGTGAGATGTACCTAATGCAGTGCTTACAGGGAAGTTTAGGGTACCAGATGATTATTTGAAAAGGATACAGTTCTAAAATCAATAATCCAAGGCAGGAATCAATAAACTATGGTCATGGACAAAATTCAGTTTGCTGTCTGTTTTTATAAACACAGTTCTATTGGAATACAGGCACACCCATTCATTTACATTTTATCTCTGGCTACCTTTCCAAAACAATGGAAAAATTGGGTAATTCCAACAGAGACCTCACAGCCCATGAAGTATATATACCCTAGTAAGGTTTCACTTTAATAAATGAGAAAAACAAAAAAGTAAGCAGAAGGGAGGAAATCATGAAGAGCAAAAGTTAACAAAGGTAGAAAACAGGAAAACAATAGAAAAAGTCACAAGTTGGTTCTTTAAGAAAAAAACAGTAGAATTGGTAAGTCCCTATCAAGACTGAAAGAAAAGAGGAGAAAATATAAATTGTCAAGAAGAATGAAGAGTAATATCATTAAAAATCACACATTAAAAGAATGGTCAAGGGAGTATTTTGATTATGTCAAATACAAAAATTAAAAAAAAACAGATTTCTTGAAAAAACAAATTATGAAAACTGACATAAGAAGGAAAAATAAATAAATATCCTCAAATATATTAAATAAATTGAGTTCACAGTAAAAAAAAAACTCCCCATAAAAGGAGTGTTCAGGTCTAGATGGTACAAAACTTGTGAAGCAGAAATTATATCAATTCTATACAATACTTTCAGAAAATAGAAAATGAGACACTTCCCAGCTCATTTTAGGAGGCCCACATAACCCTGATATTGACACTTGACAAGAAAATCAAAGACCAAAATATTTCATGAAGGGATCCTTATGAAAATCTTAGCAAAAAGAATTCAGTAATATATTTTTTTAAATGAATACATCATGACCAGGTAGGATTTATAATAGGAATATAAGATTGATTTAACATTCAAAAAATCAATTAATGTAATATATCACATTAGTGAAAGAAAAGAGAATAATAATATAATCATCCCAAAAGATGCAAAAATTTGATACCTTTTTATAATTTTTTTTCATTTTTATTTACTTATTTATTTTTTTGTGAGGGCATCTCTCCTATTTTTTTTTGATCAAATGGTTGTTAACAACAATAAAATTCTGTATAGGGGACTCAATGCTCAATGTATAATCATTAATCCACCTCAAGCCTAATTTTCATCAGTTTCCAATCTTCTGAATCATAACGAACAAGTTCTTATATGGAGAACAAATTCTTACATAGTGAATAAGTTACATGGTGAATAGTACAAGGGCAGTCATGACAGAAACTTTTGGTTTTGATCATGCATTATGAACTATAAACAGTTCAAGTATGAATATTCATTTGATTTTTATACTTGATTTATATGTGGATACCACATTTCTCTCTTTATTATTATTATTTTTAATAAAATGCTGAAGTGGTAGAAGCAAGATAAAGGTAGAAAACACAGTTTAGTGTTGTAAGAGAGCAAATGTAGATGATCAGGTGCATGCCTGTAAACTATGTGTTAATCTAAGCTAGACAAGGACAATAAAACATCCACGGATGCAGCAGATTTCTCTCAGAATGGTTGGGGGGAGGTTCTAGGCCTCACCTCTGTTGATCCCCAATTCCTCACCTGATAGCTCCCCTGCGACTGTGCCTGTCTTAGGTTGTTCCAGCCTTGAGGAATCTTATCTGTCTCTGGCTAACCAGTCATCTTCCGGGACCATACAGGGAAATGTAAAGTTGGTAAGTGAGAGAGAAGCCTTATTGTTTGAAAAGGTTAGTTTTTTACTTCTTTGCATATTTATGCCCTGTGGATTCTATGCCCAGCATTTGTCTTGAGGTATCTTTACCACTTGGAAGAACTGTGATACATGGTAAATTCAGTATGAGGCACAAATTCTATTTATGGGTTGTAATTAGGAAGGAAGAAGAAAAGCTATAGAAGTAGCAGGCAGAAGAAAACATGGGAAGATTGATTATTTCTTTGACATATCTTCTTGTATAGTAACTTCAGCATGTATAGGTTTTAAACTACTAATTAAATTGCACACACACATTAACATAATAGGAATACAGTTACATAACCAAAGCATACTTATAATTACCAGCCATCTCCAGTGAAACCAAGAAAACCAGTTAGGCACCTTAAGCATTTGTGAAAACTTATCTATGATATGGTGGATATTGTCCAACTGAACTTGAATAGTCTGAGAGAAATCAGACAAAACAACCCATTCCTGTAGACTTTTCACATCCCATATGTTCTTTTAACAGTAAATAGTCTGTTGTTGTAAGATTTTAAAGTGCTACAATTTTCACTTCTAATTCTTGGTTGAGTTCCAACAGTGCAGATCCAGTCAAATTTGTTGTTTTACTGTATGCACAGGCCAGCTTAGATATCTCCTTCTTCATTCCCATGGCAAGTCCAGGAACCGGTGGGATGAGTGCATCTACACCTGTAGCAGTGTGTGAATCTTTGTTGGGGTTTTTTGATGATCATCTTCTGGCATGAGTCTTCCAGAAAGAGCTGATGTTGGAAGTTCTTTTTCTTATCATATCTTAGTTCATTTTCGGGGTAGCCAAATTAGGCTTTGATCCTCTGTATAAGCACAAACAAACCCTTTGCCTACCCTTTTATATGCCCTTTATACCATTGTGTAGAATTCATTGGATGTCACCACATAGGAACTGCTTTTTTTTTTGTTATCATTAATCTACACTTACATGATGTATATTATGTTTACTAGGCTCTCCCCTAAACCAGGTCCTCCCTATAAACCCCTTTACAGTCACTGTCCATCAGCATAGCAAAGTGTTGTAGAGTCACTGCTTGTCTTCTCTGTGTTGTACAGCCCTCCCCTTTCTCCCACCCCCCATGCATGCTAATCTTAATGCCCCCTTTCTTCTCGCCCCCCTTATCCCTCCCTACCCACCCATCCTCCCCAGTCCCTTTACCTTTGGTACCTGTTAGTCCATTCTTGAGTTCTGTGATTCTACTGCTGTTTTGTTCCTTCAGTTTTTCCTTTGTCTTATACTCCACAGATGAGTGAAATCAGTTGGTATTTCTCTTTCTCTGCTTGGCTTATTTCACTGAGCATAATACCCTCTAGCTCCATCCATGTTGCTGCAAATGGTAGGATTTTCCCTCTTCTTATGGCTGAGTAGTATTCCATTGTGTATATGTACCACATCTTCTTTATCCATTCATCTATCGATGGACATTTAGGTTGCTTCCAATTCTTGGCTATTGTAAATAGTGCAGCGATAAACATAGGGGTGAATCTGTCTTTCTCCAACTTGATTGCTACATTCTTAGGGTAAATTCCTAGGAGTGGAATTCCTGGGTCAAATGGTAAGTCTGTTTAGAGCATTTTGATGTACCTCCATACTGCTTTCCACAATGGTTGAACTAATTTACATTCCCACCAGCAGTGTAGGAGGGTTCCCCTTTCTCCACAGCTTCACCAACATTTGATGCTGTTTGTCTTTTGGATGCCAGCTATCCTTACTGGTGTGAGGTGATACCTCCTCGTAGTTTTAATTTGCATTTCTTTGATAATTAGCGATGTGGAGCATCTTTTCATGTGTCTGTTGGCCATCTGTACTTCTTTTTTAGAGAACTGTCTGTTCAGTTCCTCTGCCCATTTTTTAATTGGGTTACTTTTTTTTTTTGTTTGTTGAGGCATGTGAGCTCTTTATATATTCTGGACGTCAAGCCTTTATCGGATCTGTCATTTTCAAATATATTCTCCCATACTGTAGGGTTCCTCTTTGTTCTATTGATGGTGTCTTTTGCTGTACAGAAGCTTTTCAGGTTAATATAGTCCTACTTGCTCATTTTTGCTCTTGTTTTCCGTGCCCGGGGAGATATATTCAAGAAGAGGTCACTCATGTTTGTGTCTAAGAGGTTTTTGCCTATGTTTTTTTCCAAGAGTTTAATGGTTTCATGACTTACATTCAGGTCTTTGATCCATTTTGAGTTTACTTTTGTATATGGGGTTAGACAATGGTCTAGTTTCATTCTTCTACATGTAGCTGTCCAGTTTTGCCAGCACCATCTGTTGAAGAGACTGTCATTTCACCATTGTATGCCCATGGCTCTTTTATCAAATATTAATTGACCATATATGTATGGGTTAATGTCTGGATTCTCTAGTCTGTTCCTTTGGTCTGTGGCTCTGTTCTTGTGCCAGTACCAGATTGTCTTGATTACTATGGCTTTATAGTAGAGCTTGAAGTTGGGGAGTGAGATCCCTCCTACTTTATTCTTCTTTCTCAGGATTGCTTTGGCTATTCGGGGTCTTTGGTGTTTCCATATGAATTTTTGAATTATTTGTTTCAGTTCATTGAAGAATGTTGCTGGTAGTTTGATATGGATTGCATCAAATCTGTATATTGCTTTGGGCAGGATGGCCATTTTGACGATACTAATTCTTCCTAGCCACGAGCATGGGATGAATTTACATCTGTTAGTGTCCCCTTTAATTTCTCTTAAGAGTGACCTGTAGTTTTCAGAGTATAAGTCTTTCACTTTGTTTAGGTTTATTCTTAGGTATTTTTTTTTTTTTTTGATGCAATTGTGAATGGAGTTGTTCTCCTGATTTCTCTTTCTGTTGATTCATTGTTAGTGTATAGGAAAGCCACAGATTTCTGTGTGTTGATTTTGTATCCTGCAACTTTGCTGTATTCTGATATCAGTTCTAATAGTTTTGGGGTGGAGTCTTTAGGGTTTTTTATGTACAGTATCATGTCATCTGCAAATAGTGACAGTTTAACTTCTTCTTTACCAATCTGGATTTCTTATATTTCTTTGTTTTGTCTGATTGCCATGGCTAGGACCTCCAGTACTATGTTAAATAACAGTGGGGAGAGTGGACATCCCTGTCTAGTTCCCAATCTCAGAGGAAAAGCTTTCAGCTTCTCGCTGTTCAATATAATGTTGGCTGTGGGTTTATCATAGATGGCCTTTATTATGTTGAGGTACTTGCCGTCTATTCCCATTTTGCTGGGAGTTTTTATCATGAATGGATGTTGAACTTTGTCAAATGCTTTTTCAGCATCTATGGAGATGATCATGTGGTTTTTGTCTTTCTTTTTGTTGATGTGATGGATGATGTTGATGGACTTTTGAATGTTGTACCATCCTTGCATCCCTGGGATGAATCCACTTGGTGATGCTGTACGATCCTTTTGATGTATTTTTGAATTCGGTTTTCTAGTATTTTGTTGAGTATTTTTGCATTTACGTTCATCAGGGATATTGGTCTGTAGTTTTCTTTTATGGTGGGGTCTTTGCCTAGTTTTTGTATTAGGGTGATGTTAGCTTCATAGAATAAGTTTAGGAGTATCCCCTACTCTTCTATTTTTTGGAAAACTTTAAGGAGAATGGGTGTTATGTTTCCCTGTTTGTCTGATAAAATTCTGATGTGAATCCATCTGGCCCAGGGGTTTTGTTCTTTGGTAGTTTTTTGGTTAGCGCTTCAATTTCATTGCTGCTAATTGGTCTGTTTAGGGTTTCTGTTTCTTTCTGGGTCAGTCTTGGAAGGTTGTATTTTTCTAGGAAGTTGTCCATTTCTCCTAGGTTTCCAAGCTTGTTAGCATATAGGTTTTCATAGTACTCACTAATAGTTCTTTATATTTCTGTGGGGTCCGTCGTGATTTTTCCTTTCTGATTTCTGATACTGTTGATTTGTGTTGACTCTCTTTTCCTCTTAATCAGTCTGGCTAGAGGCTTATCTATTTTGTTTATTTTCTCAAAGAACCAGCTCTTGGTTTCATTGATTTTTGCTATTGTTTTATTCTTCTCAATTTTATTTATTTCTTCTCTGATCTTTATTATGTTCCTCCATCTGCTGACTTTAGGCCTCATTTGTTATTCTTTTTCTAATTTCGATAATTGTGATGTTAGACCATTTATTTGGGATTGTTCTTCCTTTTTTGTATATGCCTGGATTGCTATATACTTTCCTCTTAAGACTGTTTTTGCTGTGTCCCACAGTAGTTGGGGCTTAGTGTTGTTGTTGTCGTTTGTTTCCATATTTTGCTGGATCTCCATTTTGATTTGGTCATTGATCCATTGATTATTTAGGAGCGTGTTGTTAAGCCTCCAAGTGTTGGTGGGCCTTTTTGCTTTCTTTGTACAGTTTATTTCTAGTTTTATGCCTTTGTGGTCTGAAAAGTTGGTTGGTAGGATTTAAATCTTTTGGAATTTACTGAGGCTCTTTTCATGGCCTAGTATGTGGTCTATTCTGGAGAATGTTCCATGTGCACTTGAGAAGAATGTGTATCTTGTTGCTTTTGGATGCAGAGTTCTGTAGATGTCTATTAGGTCCATCTGTTCTAGTGTGTTGTTCAGTGCCTGTGTGTCCTTACTTATTTTCTGCCATGTGGATCTATCCTTTGGGGTGAGTGGTGTGTTGACGTCTCCTAAAATAAATGCATAGCAGTCTATTTCCCTCTTTAGTTCTGTTAGTATTTGTTTCACATATGCTGGTGCTCCTGTATTGGGTGCATATATATTTAGATTAGTTACATACTCTTGCGGACTGAGCCCTTTATCATTATGTAGTGTCCTTCTTTATCTCTTGTTACTTTCTTTGTTTTGTAGTCTATTTTGTCTGATATTAGTACTGCAACCCCTGCTTTCTTCTCACTGTTCTTTGCCTGAAATATGTTATTCCATCCCTTGACTTTTAGTCTGTGCATGTCTTTGGGTTTGAGATGAGTTTCTTGTAAGCAGCATATAGATGGGTCTTGCTTTTTTATCCATTCTATTACTCTGTGTCTTTTGATTGGTGCATTAAGTCCATTTACATTTAGGGTGACTATTGAGAGATATGTACTTATTGCCATTGCAGGCTTTAGATTCGTTGTTACCAAAGGTTCAAGGTTAGCCTCTTTAGTATCTTACTGCCTAACTTAGCTCGCTTATTGAGCTGTTATATACACTGTCTGGAGATTCTTTTCTTCTCTCCCTTCTTATTCCTCCTCCTCCATTCTTCATATGTTGGGTGTTTTGTTCTGTGCTCTTTTTAGGAGTGCTCCCATCTAGAGCAGTCCCTTTAAGATGCCCTGTAGAGGTGTTTTGTGGGAAGCAAATTCCCTCAGCTTTTGCTTGTCTGGCAATTGTTTAATCCCTCCATCATATTTAAATGATATTCGTGCTGGATACAGTATCCTTGGTTCAAGGCCCTTCTGTTTCATTGCATTAAATATATCATGCCATTCTCTTCTGGCCTGTAGGGTTTCTGTCGAGAAGTCTGATGTTAGCCTGATTGGTTTTCCTTTATAGGTGACCTTTTTCTCTCTAGCTGCCTTTAAAACTCTTTCCTTGTCCTTGATCCTTGCCATTTTAATTATTATGTGTCTTGGTGTTGTCCTCTTTGGATCCTTTCTGTTGGGGGTTCTGTGTATTTCCGTGGTCTGTTCGATTATTTCCTCCCCTGGTTTGGGGAAGTTTTCAGCAATTATTTCTTCAAAGAGTCTTTCTATCCCTTTTCCTCTCTCTTCTTCTTCTGGTACCCCTATAATACAGATATTATTCCTTTTGGATTAGTCACATAATTCTCTTAGTATTGTTTTGTTCCTGGAGATCCTTTTATCTCTCTCTATGTCAGCTTCTATACATTCCCGTTCTCTGGTTTCTATTCCTTTAATGGTCTCTTGCATCTTATCCATTCTGCCTATAAATCCTTCCAGGGTTTGTTTCACTTCTGTGATCTCCTTCCTGACATCTGTGATCTCCCTCCAGACTTTATCCCATTGCTCTTGCATTTTTCTCTGCATCTCATCCCATTGCTCTTGCATTTTTCTCTGCATCTCTGTCAGCATGTTCATGATTTTTATTTTGAAATCTTTTTCAGGAAGACTGGTTAGGTCTGTCTCCTTCTCAGGTGTTGTCTCAGTGATCTTTGTCTGCCTGTAGTTTTGCCTTTTCATGGTGATAGAGATAGTTTGCAGAGCTGGTACGAGTGACAGCTGGAAGAGCTTTCCTTCTTCTTGGTCTGTGGCCTTCCTCTCCTGGGAGAATAGCGACCTCTAGTGGCTTGTACTGTGCAGCTGTGCGCAGACAGGGCTTCTGATTCCTGCCTGGTTGCTATGGAGTTTATCTCTGCTGGTGCAGTGGGTGTGGCCTGGCTGGGGCTGCTCCTCCAAAATGGTGGAGCCCCGTTGGAGGGGGAGCGGCTGGGAGGCTATTTATCTCTGTAAGGGGCCTCTGTGCTCCCTGCTGCCCAGGGGGTTAGAGTGCCCAGAGATCCCCAGATTCCCTACCTCTGGGCTACGTTTCCTGTCCTGCCCCTTTAAGACTTCCAAAAAGCACTCTCCAAACCAAAACAACAACAGCAACAATGAAAGAAAAAAAAATTAAATAAATAATTTAAAAAAACAAAAGAAAAATGCACAATTTTCTTTTTCCTCAGGTGCCGGTCTCAGGCACCCGCTCACCGGTCTTGCTGCCCTGTTTCCCTAATATTGGGGTCCCTGTCCCTTTAAGGCTTCCAAAAAGCACTCATGGGGCGGGGGAGGGAGGGGGGGGAACCGCTCCTGTTTCTTCATTCTCCGGCATCAGCCTCAGGCACCCGCTCACTGGTCCTGCCACCCTGTTTCCCTAGTATCCAGGACCCTGTGCATGCACTGTGTCTGCACTGTGTCTGCGCTCTGGTCCGGATTCCTGGGGCTGAGTGTTCAGCAGTCCTGGGCTCCCTAGCCCTCCTTGCTGACTCCTCTCCACCCCCCAGGAGCTGGGGGGAGGGGCCCTCAGATCCCGCCGGGCCGGGGCTTGTTTCTTACCCCCTTTGCAAGGTGCTGTGTTCTGGCAGGTGTGGATGTGGTCTGGGTGTTGTCCTGTGTTCTCTGGTCTCTATTTTAGGAAGACTTGTCTTTGTTATATTTTCATAGATAAATGTGGTTTTGGGAGGAGATTTCTGCTGCTCTACTCATGCCGCCATCTTCTTTCCAATTGAAATCAAATTCTTTGATATGTATTATTAAAAGAATTTACCAACTATTTAAACACACAAATACTAACTATAGTTAAGGCAATCAACATGCTCTATTAATTCAGACCTAAATACAATCTAATAGCCTGATCTGAACATCAGAAAAGATACTACTTGAAATACAGTATTCAAACAACTGCTAAATTGACAGCACCAATGTGTTCTGTATTGTTCATTCAAGATCTGAGGTTTTAGGGTGTTTTTTGGGCCAATGTATTAGTAAAACAGCAAGCAAAAAATATTCACATAGCACAAACAGGAAGTTACTGGAACAGAGAGAGTCAGGAGAAGGACCAACTCTGGCATTTGAACTTTTGGGAAAGAACTATTGGTGGGTGGTTATAAATGACAAGACTCACAGTAGAGCTGGTAGTTCTATCTCCATTAGCTGAAGGGCTGTGTTGTTCAGAAGAAGTGAAGCCTTTTCTTTATTATCCTGGAATTTAGCTCCACTGGTTTAGAGCAATTGAAAGCCCTGAAGTCAAATAAAGGGCCGGTTTGACTCCAACACTGAAATGGATTCAGATTAGCTTTCCTGGAATATATTTAGGTGCTATCACCTTTTCCTTGTACCTTTTGCTATATACCTACACTTCTGAGCATTTTCTATAGATTCACTTCTGAGATTTTTGTCTCTATAAGTCCACCTTCATTTCTTTAACCATTTTCCCTTTCCCTCCTTTTAGGGGTCTTTGTGGTCAGATTTCCTTTCAGGCCTCCATGGCCCTGGATTCTGTTCCCTTTGTTGTTTGATCACAGTCAGTAGACAGAGAGGTCTTTTAGGTTCCTATAGAGAGGACTTTGTGGCCACTAGAGATATATTTTACCTTTCTCTATGCCAGATACATATCTCATGTCACCTTAAGGGAAACTCCAAGATTGAATTTATGTTCTTAAAGCAGTTAATAAAAATCTGAGAATGTTACCTCAAATTTTGGCCTAATAATAGTAGCCTTCAGTAAAACTATAATTGAAATCAGAAAGTATCAATCTCAATGGCACTTGATAGAAATGCCTATGGGCTTCAATAAAAAATTCTGGTTTAGTTATTAATTACTGTTTAGATAAGAAAGAATATTGGTGTCTATAAAACTACTCTAAAATTTAAGTTAAATCAGCACTTATTTTGGAAGAAATTACTAAGTTGACTTTTGTTAAAGTATATTTAACAGGGCAAAGAGTTTTGCTATAGTATTGAAGTGTTTGTTACAATAGTTTGAATGACTTTTGATTTGTAACCCTAAATAAATATTAGGAGGAACTCCTTTGTTGGAATTTTGATTTTAACTAATTAGGTTCTTATGCCAAAATTATAAACATTTTTGTCATGATAAGCTTATTTTATGCACCAAACTTAATGAACTATTTATGATATCATTAGCTAGCTCTAATGAACCCAAATATATAAAATACTCAGTGATTCTCTTAAAAGACTGAAAAAAATTATAACTTGTAATTGTACAAGTAAAAATTAGTTTTCAAGATTCCAACAGATTTACTTTAAAATCAAGGGGGAATTTCAACTTTCCCCAAAAGGGGTTTTTCCTTTGTTTTTGGCAACAATGCAAATTTTTACTTGTACAGCAAAATAAAATATCAGTGATTATTTTACATAGGCATTATTTACTTCATTCTCTTAAGGTAAAGAAGATAACAATGGTTATGACTTTCTCCTGTTAATCACATGGCTGTGTCATAAGATAGGTGTGAGGAACCTTTTTATATTGTCTCAAAATATATATAGATGAAATTCTAGGTCTAAAAAAAATGTAACTTCAATTTGTGTCTGTGAGATGAGCAGGTCTTCACATGCACAACTTTCTAAGACTTATAAAAACTTGACAAAGTAGAATATATGTGCAAAAGGCATGAAGTTTCAGGTTAGTAAAACTTAGCAAACTATAAAAAGAATGAAAGTGTGAAAAATATAACAGCAGTAATAAAATGTACCTCAGGGGATAATACCACCACAGCACTATTTCTTGAACATTTGGATAAAGTAATTGAGGAAGTGTTTACTAACTGAGAAGGAGTTTAATGCCAACCAGTGTGGGGAGTAATACTGGTTGCCTTCTAGAATTTTCATTTACTGAATTACTTTCGATTAGTACTATGTTAGTTATACTGGATATCATTATTTTAGATAATAATACATGTTTCTGACAACCAGGGTTTTGCCAAGCACTTGGAGGAACACAAAATAAACTGTTACACTAAGAAACCGAGAGTTCAAAGTTGTGTCACCCAGACTATTATGAAAGGTAATATCATCTTGTCAATGAAAACAAAAGTTCTATGATTTCTGGATAAATACCTTGTTACCTAAATATCTTGAAGATTTCTTGAGACTCTGATTCCCTTTGAATTATCCTATTACAGAAACTAAAATAACTTGTTCAGAAAAACTGTTTTTCCTCTTCTGTGCAAAGGGTCATTTCATTTCACTTTCAGTAAAGAGAATACATTGACATAGGGTTACCTGTGTCATCAGCTGTGATATCTGTATTCTGTTGGACGGTGGACAGTTATAAAGGTGTAAAAGGAAGGACACAAAAGTTCCTTTTTACATTTAGCTGTCTGTGAGTTTTTTAGGCAGCTGGCATGACAATCTAAAATAAATTTCTTCTTTTTTAACATTTGGGCTTGGATTTTATTTCTCCTCATGGTTTAAATGAATGTGCCTTGCTCAAACTCCACGACCCATTTTTAGATCGTCATTGTGAAAAATTCTTCCATCATGTGAGTCGTTATTTCCCTTGACACATTCATAATCATATAATTTATGTTCAGACTTCCATCTGTAAAATACCTCATTTATTTAGTAGCATAAAACATTTCAAAGCCTTATATATATGTACTAATCATGAAGATGGCTCAGAAATTCCTGAATGATCTGTCTGCAGAATCAAGCTATGTTCCTTTTCAATATTACAGTCTAATTGTTTAGTATTTCAATTATGCCTCTCTATATTAATATCCCTCAAGAAACTGTATAATTATATATCAGCTAAATCATTGCAAAAATGTGTGATGTTGGGTAATATAAAAGTATACTTCTAAAACAATATGATGCATCCTCAAGAAAGCATTTTTGCCTATCATTCAGCTGTAATTTTGCCCAGTTAAAAGTCCAAAGGTTTTATAACTTTAATGCCAAATACTAGCATAAAGCTAGATAATTCAAGGACTTAAGTATTTAGCATTTCTGAATCTTGAAATGACTTGAACTACTTAGATTTTAACTTTTATCTAAATTTGAATATAAGTTTATAACTTTACGTAAAAAACCATGATGTAAAATGGCATTTTATTACAAGTTAAAGGTATGTGGTATATTGAGGAATCATCATGGAATTAAACTGAGTAATAGGGCTGTTTTTCTAGGACCTAAATAGTTTTGCTATGTATACTGCTTAAATTCATTAGAAAATGGATAATTACCCAAAGATTATTTGACTTGTATTGGTCTTGATATTTATTTATTTATTTAGTTTATTATTATTATTATTATTATTATTATTATTATTATTATTTTTTTAATTTTTATTTTTAGGAGAGCAAGGTACAGGCTTTTATTTAGAAATAAAGTGAGAGGAAAGAGATCCTGGCTCACGCCCGGAGGGGCCAAGAGAGCCCTGGTCTTGATTTTTAGATACAAACCTTTAGTCTCTTTGGAAGTAAATGAAATTATAAGTGCTTCTTACTATATGAAGTGAAAAAACAGTCTTCTCTGTTGAATTTGAAGGCTTACTAAGTTTAGAAACTCCAGCATAATGTCCTATAATGTTATTGTATAAATATTGTTGCACTGTCTTAATACTGGAGAGAAAGACTTTTTGTGGTTGATAAGAGCAGAAATGGTGCAGAAGAAAGGCAAGTAAATAGTCCTCTATTGTGAGGAGTTTACTTTTTTCCTCCAGGGAATCATCTGATCAGTCCACTGTACTACATATACTGATGAATAAAGAGCTTCACATCAAAATTAAATAAGCTAATTACTGTAGAATATTCCTGACAGAGTGCATCAGTCAATCCCAGCCACAGGCACATATTTCACATCCCAAATACTTAGTTCCTGATCTTGATGATGTTCTACATGGTCCTCTGTGGCAGATAATAATTGAAGGGCCATGTTTTTAACAGCATCTTCTTTCTCTTTATTGCTATCTTGTCTGTCCCCTCATTTTCTCCTCTCCCATTCAACTTAGACTGAAAGACATTCATTGTTCCTAAGTGGTCTATTATGAATTCATTATCTTTAATTTCATAAAGATCAATAAGAGCAATCTGCATATTTTTCCTCTAATGAATTAAAGTTTCTCTTAGGCTTCAAGGAGAAGACATATTTTATCACAACAGGAGTGACAGTGTTTCAATGAATACTGTTTATCATCTATTTCTGTTATTTCAATAAACTGTTCAGTTAAGAAGCACCTGCCATTCTATGCCTTCCTCACAGCAGGAATTTGCTTTTATTGAATCCATGTTTAACGACTTTGATCACTGTTTTTCACATTAACTCGGAATGACTGAGGAATGACCTGTACATAGCTTAGAAATTGAACTAGTCAAGTCCCTAGAGACAAAAGGGGGCCCAAACTTTTAAGTTTTAAACCATATTTTAGGGCTTGTATTTAGAATTTAGAAAGTACTCATTATTATTCAGAGATTGTTTTGATTACTAAGTGTGGATGGAAAATTGCATGATTTTGAGAAAGGTTCACTATAAAATTTGCCATTATTCTTGGTGATAATTTAAATCTTTAGAACAGAGGTTTTCTTTTATTCTGAAATTATACTAGGGCTTGTCTAATCCTAAGATCTTCATATAATATTAGAACAAGTTTTACATAATTTCTACCATCCCTACAAAACTATAAATTTTAATAGAAGATTTCAAACAGCATTCAAAGATAGTATCATGATTCTCCTTTCTTGAGGAGAAATATGTATTTTAGGATATGCATGCACACAAGCAGCACCACCCCACCTGCCACCCCCCCAACTCCTTACCAACTAGGTGTAAAACCAGGAAATGAGCTCAAGATTTCATATTGGGTGCCTTACTTATATGTTTATGCTCTGGGCCATTATCATAATTCTCGGCCTCATTCCATTTTCTTAGTCCTAAAGAGGATTGGAGACCAGGAAAAAGAAATAAGAAAGACTGATTGCCATAGATTTTGTTTTTAATTTTAAACTCCAAGTTCACACTCTCCTTTGAGTCTCCTCCACCAGTGGGTTCTTTCTCAGTTGCTTGGGAACGTTGAAATGCTAGGTCTAGAAAATGCTTTACAATGTGCTAAAATAGACATAGGGACAAACTGTAGGGACTTGATGAGAGAGAAATAAATTCTTCCCTTTTAAGCAAATGTGCTTGGGATTGAGAGTTTAAGGCTAATCTGTGAAAACATCATTCAACCACACTGATTCCTAACAGAATGACAAATGTAGATGAAAGGAAAATGTAAGGCTGGAGATGTGAAATTCAGAATGCCAATTTTTTTCACAGATTTTGAGACTATCAGCTTGTCAAAGTAGTTTTTATACAAAAAAGTAAAGATTAAACAACTTAAACATCCGTAAAATTACCTTAAGATCTATATAATGTTGCATTTATTTATATAATTTAGGGCCAATTTTGAATGGTGCAAGACACAAAGTGCTTTACAAAATAAATTTTCCTCTCATCCATTTTATTTATTGACTTCTATAGTTGTGGAAGTATTTTTCTGATGATTTCTTGATAAAATAGAAAAGAAACTTCAATTAGGAAAAAATTAATCATTTCTTTAATATCAAGAAGAAACTTTTGCCAAACATAAATGTTTTATAGGCTTTGGTATACAGGCTGTTCTAGATTACTCTGCAAGTACCCCATGAAAACAAATAAGCTTTTTCTCAATTATTAGTTTACTTACCTAGTTATGTCCCAAATATAACTTCTCATACATTTAAGACTGAGGAGATCAGGCTAGAAGTCAGGAGAATTATGTCAACATGTTTGCTACTAAAGATACAATAATAGCTTTGAAGAATTATGTGCCATGCCCTCCTGGGCAAGCAGATGTTTTTGAGCTATACGCCAAGATTGTGGTATTGCAAATTAAAAAAACTAACAGAGAATAAACACCAGTGGTTTTTGTCTCCCCAAAGTAACCACGACCAAATATAAATTTCCAACCTTATAAGCAGGTTCATATAGTCTGTTGGCAATGGACTGAAAAAACAGAAACAAAACAAAAACACCCATTGCAGGTTGAACTGTAATCCTGTGTCTGCAAAAATAGCTGTATGGACTTCTGAAAAAGATACAAATGTGTGAACTGTGCTGGCCATGCACTGAAAGACTGTATGGCAATCTTGCTAGTAGAATCTCAGTGAACTAAACCAGGGACTGTATTTCATAGTGTTAAATGGCCTGGGCCTCAAAGCCAGTTGGACCTAAGACCAGCAGCTCACTGCATAACTCACTGGCTGGGACCGTGGCAGTGTCGCACCTACCTCAGTGAGTCGTTAGGGGCATCACATGACATCATGTGTATTTGGGGTTTTGTAAGGAGCCTGAGCCCTAGTTAGAGCTCAGTGCCTATGATGCTGATGAAAATGTTTACCTCATGGAGAAGTGGGATATAGTTCCCTCCCCTTGAATCTGGGCTGGGCTGCCAGTGACGTTTGGATAAATAGAAATGGCCAAAGTGATACTGTTTGTCTTAGTCTATTTGGGCTGCCACATAAAAATACCATAGAGCTGTGTAGCTTGTAAACAATGAACATATATTGCTCACAGTTTTGGAGGCTGGGAAGTTCACTATCAGGGTGAGAGCAGAGTCGGGTTTTGGTGAGAGCCCACTTCCTGGTTCATGGATTTCTGCCTTCTTACTGTGTCCTCACCTGGCAGAAGGTGCCAGGATGCTCTCTACGGTCTCTTTAATAAGGGCACTAATCCCATTCGTAAAGGCTCTGTCCTCATGATTTAATCATCTCCCAAAGACCCTACCTCCAAGTGCAATCAACAGGAATTCTGGGGGAACACAAACATTCAATCTCTAGCACTAAGGTAGTTCCATGCCTAGCTCTTCAGAGGACTAGCAGCTTTTGCCTTAATGTCTAGGAATCCTGACCTACCAAAACAAATTCAAGTACCTTCCAGAGGTGGAGGTCATATGGAGGGGCAATAGAGAGCTAGGCCTGTGAGTGAAGAGGTCACATTGTTCCTATGTCTCAGTTGAATCTTCAGATAACTCCAGCCCCAATTTTTATTTCACACTGGCGTTGGAGACCCCTCCCTCCCAAAGACAACCATCCAACTAAGTCCAGTTGATCCACAGAACCATCAGAAATACTCTTGTGTGTGAAGCCATTACATTTATTGGACTGGCGGCTGTAACACTTAGAAGCAAGTATGAAACCAATAAATAATTAGAACAATATGTTACTATTATTACCATGGGAGAATGAGAAAAAATAATTCAAATATCATTCACTCATTTTATATACATACATACTTTTGCATACCATGCCAACCATTATTGTGCTATTCCAGGGCTTTAGCAATGAATAAATCAAATTGCTGCCCTCACAAAGGTTATAGTCTAGTTGGGGTCAGAACAACACAGGAGTTCTCTAGTATTGAGTGTTCAGTGGTAGGAAGACTTCTTTTGACTATGATAACAAGGGTTTATTCTTGGACAGAGACTCGGTAGAATGTGAAACATGGATCAGATAATCCATGAATGCTAAAAGCTGTTCAGCTATAAACGAAAAAAAGGGGGCAGGGAATAAAGCTTATCATGATATCCTGTGGAGATATCTTTTATTTTCAATCATATTTATGTACAAAAGATTTATCATTAATATGCATTTTCAGTAAGTGCATTCAGTACTTTTAAAGTGATATGAAAAGTACAATTTTAATAGTTGGAGTCAAAGTTCCTCTCAGTGGAGGAACTGACTGTGCACTTTAAGTTAGTAGGGGGTGAGCTCCTCGAGAAGCAAACTGGGAACATGTAGGAAAGCTATCAAAACACTAGGAGATGAACATAAATTCAGTGGTGGAGAAAATAGGCAGGAAAAATGAAGAGAGATAAGAGAGAAAGGCTAAGCAATGGGGTAAGGGGCTGGACCCTGAGGAAAAGGCTGCCCAGTAACAAATATCCAACTCCGGACAGCTAAGGGAAGCATAGGAACAGGGGTATGTATTTTTATGTTTTAAGTTCTTCCATCTCTGCAATATACATCTCCTTTGCTTATATAATTTTTGTTTTGTTTGTAGAAATCAAGGGTAAGGATTTGTTTGGTATAGGGACCAGCATGTAGAAGAGAGAAATGAATGGCAGCAGATGGTGAGATGCAGGGGAACTGGAGAGCTCACTGGGGCAGAAACTAGGAGGCAGTATGCTCCTAGTTCCATGGATCCATGGATGTATGCTCTAGGGAGTTTGCTGAAAATTTAGATAGTACTGGATTTCACAAAACATGAAGACAGAAGACTGAGGTAATTTTATCCAACTATCCAAAAGCAGGATGTCATTAACTGATATCTGGGGCATGTCATGTATGAGAGGACATAGAGGGTGGGCCGTATGACAAATAATCCTGCAGAGAAAAGTTTGGTGGTGGAGGTGGGAGCAGTGTGTAGGAAACTATTTTTCAACACCATTTAGGCACTAAGCACTGTGCTAGATGTTTTGGCTAAACTCAGTAGATTTTAGCAATGACTATGTTATTATAATCTCCAAGTGATACATAGGAGCTGAAAAGAGACTGTAGCATAGCTAGTAAGTAATACAAATTGCATTATTTGCCTTGAAAAGTTATGTTCTGTACCTCACTCTGTGCTCACAAATATCTGAAGTAAGAATGTGAATGCAATTCCGAGATGTCCCTCAATGCAGACTCTCATGTAATCGTAGGAAACTACCCTCAAATAGATTCTTTCATCAGAAGTAATATCAAATAACAAATAGTGATATTATTAGTATTTTTAATGGCAATTTCTGTGGTGATTCTAAGTAAATGGGGCTTATTGCCCGGCTGGAAGTCCTTCTCCTTGAGTTCTTCCCTTTAATGCCCTTGTGGGAAGCTTTAGAGACTCTCTTGAATGAAATAACACAGTGAATGTCATTTATCATTAGTTTATTATTTTCTTCTAGTAGTCACGCCTCCCCAGGAATATTATTCTTCTTTTCTCTCTCACCAGGACATCAGGTGACAGTGTCCTCAGCATAACATCTTACCAAAGCCTGTTCTAAGGCAGGCAGGTCAATGTCTGACTGTACAACTTCAGGCACCCTCCCAGGGCAGCCCTAGGAGATTGTGGATAATCAGGGCTGGTTTTGGTGCACATTACCTCCAATTTAGAATCTCCAAAAACAACTAAGTAGAAGTTAAAGTTTGAGCAATAGAATAAGAGAAAGGAGAGAATATTCATAAAAAAGCATCTGCTGCAAAAATGTTGAAATAGAGGTTAGCTTTTTCCCTGTTGATATTCTGTTTGTTTTCATTGTAAATTCTAGAAGTATTCTCAGAAAGGCTTCTATGACACAGTATAAAAATGAACAATAGACAACATTATAGGAAATGGAGTGTGTGTTCCTCTGAGCATCTGGCACAGGCATCTGCTGGAGATGGGACATCAGCTCATTGTTCTTTTCCTATGTGGAAGGTCTAATTAAGTAGCAGACAACCTTAGAAGCCCTAGAGTGTAGTTCAAATCAGTATCCAAAGGTTTATATGTGCTCACAAACCTCTTAGATCAGTAATGCTGAAGTGTGAATCTCAGCAAAAGTGGATCAGAATTTCCTGACTCGAATATGCAGAAGTTGAAAGAACTTTTATGAGGCACTATGTCTAGTTTCAAGGCATGACAGAGAATGACTAAGCTAGAAGGAACATCAATAAGTTAAGTTCCCAGCTAAGGCTGCCATTTAAGTACATTTAAAATAGCTCAGAGAGCTGTTTGAATAATCTAAATAATCCCCAGTGAGTGAGATTTTGCATTAATAAATAATTTTCTTTCTGATCCCCAGTGAGTGAAATGTTTGCATTAATTGCTTACAATCTTTAGAATCAGGGAATTATTGTCTATTCAGTAAACGCCCTTCCTATGGGTCTTCCATCCTCTCTCCTTCCTTTTCTCCTGACTCCTCTCCTCCCTCCCTCCTCCATCCTTTCCTCCGATACTGAATTGCTGCTCATAGTCAAATGTGTATTTGACTCCATATATTGAGTTGTCCTTTAACAGTCCTCCTTCAACTAGCTCATCCCAAGTCTAAGGAATTTATTGTTAGATGTTTTGCTCATAAGGCCAGTTTTCCTAATCTGTTTGTTCTTTTTTGGTGTGGGAGACCCTCCTCTAGTTTTTCTCATCCTACTTATCAACAAGATACAAGCCATATTAGATCTAGAAGAGGTTCTCTTCATGTCCACCAAATGAAATCTCTCATGTGCTCTCTTTTTTAACCAGTCTGTCATACTCTTAGAAATTGGATTTAAAGTTATTTTGATTTTAAATTAATCAAAATATCACATTGATAAATGGGAACTTATTTTCCCTACAAACAGATATTATTGAGAAGAAAATAAAACATTTTCTGTAATTTTTTATTTTAAAAACTGAACTTTGAACTAAAAATGGAAGAGATAAAGGAAAATGATGAGTAAATTTGAAACCATGGACCTACTTGGCTTCAGGTCTGTAAATGAGCAATGGTGTCTGGGAATTTGCCTCATGGGAGTGATTGGAACCAGAAATCCAACACTAGGTGAAGAATTAAGCCTGAGTCACCTTATGAAACCAGTGCCTGAGGTAAAACCACAACCCTCCTCAGTAAGAAGAAGGAAAGTTGACATCTGTAAACTGCCGAGACTTAATTTTATACAGAAGTGTGGACAAAGCGAGGTTTAGGGTCCAGGTATGCTACTGCTAAGTTTGGGTCTGCTCCTGTATGTGCAATACAATCACACTTTGTAAAAAGTCACTCTAAATCCCTATTTTCAGAATAGTTTCTTAATTGAGAATCTGGGAAAACTGAGTAATTTTAAAATTACTAGACAAGGATATACAGGAAGGCAGAGGGTAGGGCAAGAAAGAAGGGAGAAAAAACTCTTTGTTTTTTGAGTAAATTGGTTTGAGAACCAGAATTCCAAAACTCATGAACACAAAGGATCTAATGAAGTTTGCCTAGGTAACTAAAATTGACAAATTAACATAGTTAATAGCC
This sequence comes from Manis javanica, assembly GCF_040802235.1. Lineage (NCBI taxonomy): Eukaryota > Metazoa > Chordata > Mammalia > Pholidota > Manidae > Manis > Manis javanica. The sequence goes on from NC_133161.1 coordinate 76,996,207, forward strand.
ATTACATGTGAAGAAAAGCATAGTAAGTAGAGCAAAATCAACAGCCTGAAGATAAATTTATTCTAAATGAAGTTGAGTTTATAAAACAGTCTGTTGAGGTTGTTCAAATCATAAATCACATCTATAAAATGTGAAGCAAAATAGAAATGAAGTAAGAAAGGTAAGAGAAAAAAATGTGCATCTCAGAAATAAACCAATATATCCATTAAAATAAAAAATTCAGCAGGCAGGAGCAGCTCTAGATTGGGCATAAAGTGGGAAATAGTTAAGTGGAATATGTTACTAATGAATTCATATCACTGATGGATAAATAAACAAATAGTAAATGAGAAGCACGGGGAACATATCAAGATTCTAAGAGATCCAAAAATAGAAACTGAGAAAAGGAAAAAACGGCAATATTGTAGAGATAATTTCTTCAGTATTTGAGAATTTTCAAATACTGAAGAAAATGTTAGCTCTTCAATTTGACCTTATCTCCTAGAATTCTGGATAAGTAAAAATTAAAAACACAAACGTAGATCATCTAGACATGCCATAGTCAAACTTCAGACTATCATGATTAAACAGAACATTTCCAAAGCTGCCAGGTGATTGACAAAATAATGAGAATTAAAGACAACAAACTCTTCAACAGATGCTAGAATGCAATATAATAATATTCTTAAAGTTTTGAGGAATAACCACCACCTTAGAAATATGTGTCCAGCTAATTATCATTCAAGAGGAAGAGTAACTTAAAGATATACTGATAAATGTATAAACTGTGATATTTTAATATATACCTTGGGGAAGGATTGAGGAAACATCATCACAATGTGTGCCTGTGGTTTTGCAGGATCCCGTTTTGGGGGAGGAAACAAGGTTTCAGGTATGAAAGGGTTCCAGTTCAAACAAAGGGTTCCAGGAGTAAAACCTGACTCAGGTCGGTAAATGGGACAAGGTATCAAGACATTGTTTTGGAGTCAGCCTTCCAGTCATTCTTGTACAGGCTGAGAAGTACTCTTTCTGGAGGCACAGACATTTTGCTCCTTGGATTTTTATGGTTCTGTTAGCCCATCCAGGAACTTTCTAGATGCCAGGCCTCTGGGGCTCTAACTGCACACACCCTCGTCAGTCAGTACGCTACTTGCTTACAGGATTCAAACTCAGCTCCTTGGCTCCTACTGTCATGGCGTCTGTGACCCTGGCTTCATGAGCAATTCAAGCTCTGTAAAGGCCTCTCTACCCTCAGCTCTCCACTGCAGACAAGAACTACCAGTTACCTCTTCAGTGGATTCCTTTTAGCCCTAAATCTTTCTATTGAAGAAGATCATCTGATGGGTGTTCCAAGTGTATACATTATATTTATTTAAGAAGGTCTACTTACCTAAACCTTTAAATTTTCTCTTCCACCATCTGTCACAGCAATTTAACTTGGCTTAATATAGGCCTTCCCTTCACTTTTTCTGTTATGGGGAACCATCAACTCCTGAAGTCTTTGCTTGTTTAAAATCCTGTATGTTAGGAGAGTGTTTCCAATCTATAAACTCTTCCCTGTCCACTTTTTTGTGCTGGACCCCTTCAACAAACACTCTTAGACTCTATACCCCTGCACATTCCTCCAGTTGCCACAGGTATGTGCTGACCAGGTTTTTGGAATTCCTTCCAGATATATGGCCTTTCTTCCATAATAAGCCTGGTATGTTCCCAACTAGTCTATGCCATAACATACCCTAGCTATGTGCCTACTAAGTCGGGAAGGGAGATGGGGCAGGTTCTGGAGAGGAAACTGTTCCCTTGATGCAGAGAGGTCTCTGCACTATCCCCAGCAGGAGGGAAGTGCTAGCTCTCAGTGGAGGTCAGCCACTTCTGTAGGCTCAGACAGCTCAGAGGAATCTGGAGTACCTCAAATCTTAGAGGATTTCTTCCAGATGTCCCATTCTATATGTCAGCTGCCTAGGTTTTTCCAATCAGGATGCTGACCTTGACTTACAAGATTGGTCTGGCTAGAACATTTAGCCTTCTGAAGCTCAGCAGCTCAGGCTATTATATCCTGGGCTTGGTCTTCTGCTCAAGATACAAAATTTTGCCTGTATTTCTGATGTAAGGGATGAAGTCTTTGTATGCTACCGAAGAGGCCCTCTGGCTTTTATACTTGGTTTTAAGATGCTTGATAACTGCCTTCAGCCTTTCATTGTCTTTCCAGCATCAGTGCAGTTCAGCAATGACTAGCCCAAACTATTGTGCTCACAATTATTCCCTCCATGGGTGTCAAATGCCTGGTACACTGTACTAGCTGAGCATTCCCTCGCCTAGTGTACTAGCCCAATTCACCAGCAGTAGAAGTTTAACAAGTAGAATGCCAGGGGCCGTTTGTGTTTGACCAATGATTAGGGTGTGTGTTTGGGGTTCATCCAGGCAGGGTGTGATCCAACTTCAAAGTATCAAATTATTATTTACTGTTTAGACCATCCTTAGACTTTGGCATCAAAACACTTAGTTCTTGAAAAGGGTGTCCTCTAGCATAGGCATGTTGTAGGATTCTTTTATATTTAGATTTGTTTGCCTCTGAGTGTTGGCTCTTGGTGGCCACTAAAATAGGTCCTCAGCCTGGAAATTCTGAAGGAAGGAGTGGTAGCATCTGCATGGCAGCCTTAGAAACCTAGGACCTCTGCAGTACCTGCCCTCCTGCTGAGGTTCTCAGAGGACAGCCAGGCCTGAAAGAGGTGTTTATTTTTCATTTGTTTCCACACCCTATCTGCTTCCTATGCCAAAGCATATACAGAATTACAATCATTTTATGGTCCAAAATTTGAAGTGGTATGGTTGAGAAAGCCCTGAAGATAGCTAGTAGAGACATTCAATGTCCTAATTGAAATGAAAAAAGAGATGTTGCAAGTATATTGAGTGTTTTGGCTGAACATGACTTGGATTGCAGGTGATCTTTGCTACAGCCAACAGAAGGCCTTTAAAATGGGTTCTGGAGTTTTATTTTCTACATCTTGCATGTGGATAATTAACTCACAGTTTGCTAACTGAGACAATACTAGTCGGTGTCATGTGTAACATTCTGATGTTTTAAGGGAATCTTGGGTTTCTTTTAGCCATTGAAAAATAGGATACTAAAGGCAAAAGTTCTCCAGAAAGTGTATTTTTAGACTGACAAATTATTATAGCATCTGTAGGAGAAATAAGCCTATGAAAAGCTTTCCAAAGTTCTTCAAATCAGTTTTTTCTTTTATTTCTCTAGTCTTGACATGCTTGAAAGCATTACTTTTATTTTAATAATGGCAATAGTAATAACTTATTGGACATGTACCATGACCCATGCATTAGTTGGAACATGATATATATTATCTCATTTAATCTTGTTTTGCACCAGAGGAAATGGGCTTATATGATTTGAGTATTTGGCCTATACATTCAGGTGGGAGAGGGCAGTGCTGGGTGGTGAACCCAGATCAGTAGGCTATAAATCCAGTGATCTTAACCACTAGGCTAAAATATTCCACGTAGACTCTGCTGCCTGTTTATATTCTCAGTTCCTAGCAACAGTATCTGACACTTAGAGGATATTTAATAATGTAGAAAATAAATGTTCAAGGAATTGTATGGAATCACATGGGGAATGGCCATTACATATAATTGCATGAAAAGAATTACATGGTTACCCTGAGCGTATTTTAAATAACTCTTCCTCCATTTACCTATCAACCTGTTTTTTTGAAGTGTTTTGCTTTTCTAATTTTTATTGAGTTATAATTGATATGCAATACATTGAATATATTAAATTTTGACATATGTGTAGACCCATGAAACTATGGTCATATCAAGAAGTGAATGTATCTATCATCTGGCAGGTTTTTCTGGACCAATTTGTTATCTCTCTATCCCACCCCTCCCAACCACAGGCAGCCAATGATCTGCTCTCTGTTATTATAGATTCACTTGCATATCAAAGACTTCATTTAAATTATAAAACCTGTATTCTTTTTCTGATTCTTGTAATAATTTGTAGATGCATCCATGTATCCATGTTGCTGAGTATATCAACAATTCTTATTGCTGAGTAGTATTCCATTGTACGGATAGACCACAGTTTACTAATGTACTGCTGATGGACATGTGGGCTGTTTTTGGTCTTGGCTACTATGAACATCATTATACACATGTTTGTTCAGATGCTTTCTTTTTCTCTCAAGTATATCCCTCTAGGTGGAAGGGCTGGATTTGTATGATAAGTATATATTTAACTTTTAAGGAAAGTGCCAGATTGTTTTCTACAATGGTTGTGTCATTTGTATTTCCATGAAACATGTTGAGAGTTCCTGTTCCTCTAAATCCTCAACAATGCTGGATAGTCAGATTTTACATTTTAAACATTCTCATAGAAACTCATAGTGTTACTTCAAGTGGTTTTAACTTACATTTCCTAATGAATTATGTCGGCCACCTTTTCCTGAGCTTATTTACTATATACCTTTATATTTTTAGTGAAGTCTATTTTCAAATGTCCATTTTAAAAACTGGTTATGTTTCTTGTTACTGAATTTTAAGAGTTCTTCATGCATTCTGAATACAAGTCCTTCATCCAATATATACTTCTCAAGTATTTTCTCCCAGTATGTGGCTTGTCCTTTTAATCTTTCAAAGTTCATAAGTTTTTAATTTTGATGAAGTTCCATTTATCAATTTGTCTTTCTGTGGAATGTGCTTTTTTATGTCATGGGTAAGAAATTTTTTCCTAACCTAAGGAAGTAAATATTTTATCTTCTATGAGTTTTATAGTGTTAGATTTTACTTTTATGCCTATGAAATAATTTGAGTTAATTTTTGAATAAGGTAATAAAATTCATTTACATATATATGGATATCCAATTGTTTTGGCATAATTTATTGAAAAACTGCTTCTTTGTCACTAAATTGCCATTGTTCCTTGGTTGTAAGTCAGTTGTCCCTAGATGAGGGTCTATTTCTGGGTTCTTTATTCTGTTCTTTTGACCTATTTGTCTGTATTTATGTCAATACACTGCTGTAATTCTACATACATAGTATCATTCCTCTAAATTTGCTCTTCAATTTAAAAGTTGTTTATGCTACTCCAGGTTTATTGTGCTTTTATACCACTGTATTTTTCTACAAAAACATCTGCTGCAATTTTGACTAGTATTTTATTGGGTCTTAGAACAATTTGGGAAAATTGACATCTTAATGATATTGAATGTTCTGAACCATGAAAATATGGTTGATCTCTCCATTTATTTAGGTCTTTAATTTCTCTCAGCAATATTTTGTAGTTTTCAGGTGAGGTTTCCCATATTCATTCAGGTTAATCCATAAGTATTTCATATAACCTGATACTATTGTAAATGAGATTTTTATCTTCAGCTTCTGATTGTTGCTAGTGTATAGAACTCAAGTGATTTATGAATATGATACTATATTTTGCAACCTTACTTAGCATACTTATTAGAGATAGTTACTTTCTACATGTATAATTACATCTCTCTGGGTTTTGACAAATGCACATATCATATATCCATCATTATGTATCATAAAGAATACATTACAGTATCATTAAGAATACTTTCACTGCCCCAAAATTCTGTGTTGTATCTATTCATGTCTGCTCTTCTCTCTCTAAGCCTCTGGCAACCACTGATCTTTTTACTGTTTCTTTAGTTTTGCTTTCTCCAGAATGTCATATAGTTCAAATTAATTATACTGTAAGTGGCCTTTTTGGACTGGCTTCATCTAGCTGAATGCATTTTATGTTCCTCCATATATTTTCATGGCTTGATAGCTCATTTCTTTTTATCGTTGAATTACATTCTGTTGTTTGCACTATAGTGCACTACAGTTTATCTGTTTACGTATGGAAGGACATCTTGCTTGCTTCCAAGTTTTGACAATTAAAAATAAAGCTGCTATAAATATTCATGTGCAGGTTTTTTGTATGGATGTCAGTTTTCTACTTATCTGGATAAATACTTAAGAGGGTGGTTATTGGATTGTATGATAAGACTATGTTTTGCTCTTTAAGACTCTGTTAAATTGTCTTTCAAAATGGCTGTACTATTTTTCATTCCCACCAGCAAAATGATTAGAGTTCCTTTGCTCCATATCCTAGCTAACATATTGTCAGTTTTTTGGATTTTAACCATTCTAATATGTCACCTCATTATTGTTTTAGTTTGAAATTCCCTAATGATATGTGGTGTTGAACATCTTATATGTTCATTTGCCATCTATGTATCTGCTTTGGTGAAGTATATGTTCAGATCTTTTGCACTGTTTGAAATTGAGATGTTTGTTTTCTTATTGTTGAGTTTTAAGAGTTCTTTGCATATTTTGGATGCATCACTTATCAGATACTTGTTTTGTAAACATTTTCTTTTAGTCTGTGGTTGTCTTTTTATTCTCTTTACGGTGTCTTTCATAGTGCAGAGGGTTTTAATATTAATGAAGTCCAAACTGTCAATTTTTTACTTCATGGATCATACTTGGTTATTGTATATAAAAACATCACTAAACCCAAGGTTACTTAGATTTTCTTCTAAATGTTATCTTCTAGAAGTTTTATAGTTTTACATTTATGTCTGTGATCTATTTTGAGCTACTTTGAGTAGTAGTAGGTCTGTGTCCTATTCATTTTTTACATGTGGATGTCCAATTGTAGCAGTTTTGTCAAAAAAGACTATCCTTTTTTTCCATTGAGTCAACTTTGCTCTTTTGTTATAACTAATGGAGTTTTAAATCTGAATCTAGGTTGAATTGTAAGTGCAATTTGGTTGCTACAATTATTCACTCACTTATTTAGCCCTTCAATACATATTTATTGAGTTTCTACTACAAACTAAGCCCTTTCCTCGATCTTGGTGATACAGCAATGAGTAATGCATCATCACTAAATAATACATTTTGGTTATCATTTAGATTACATAGTGGCAAAACATGCCGGCTTTGGCCAAAATAATGTACTTGGTTATTTATATTAACAACTAATTTAGAGCTTTTTGGCTTTCATCCAGATGAATTATTCTGTGGTCCATTCCTAAAGGGTCTCTATCTTCAGCATGTGCTAAATAATAAGTAAACTTGTGAAGTGTAAGGTGGTAATTTAAGTTGTCATCAATGAACATTTATACTGGAAATGGCCATTTGTATTTACTTGAATATTTACATTTTAATTGGAGTAATTTTAAAGAAGGGATATTTCTAGGCTTAAAGAAATGTTATAATAGACTTCAAGATATTTGTGCAGGGAGATAACTGGGGAGAATGTGATTGAGGGGAGGGGATGATGCTATTCTGGTGCAAGTTTAGACCAACCTTTCCCATAAATGACATATTCCTGAGTGTATTACAATGACTACAATCTATTCATAGTGTAACAGACACTTAGGTTCCAGGAGTGATATACAAGAATACAGAACAAGGCTAGAATCATTTTTTATTTTTTATTTTTTTTAAGGTATCACTGATATACACTCTTATGAAGGTTTCACATGAAAAACATAGTGGTTACTCCATTCACCTGTATATCAAGTCCCTCCCATACCCCATTGCAGTCACTGTCCATCAGCATAGTAAGATAAGCTGCTACAGAGTCACCACTTCTCTTCTCTGTCAAGGCTAGTAGTTTTAAACCATCATAGTCTCAAACATTTTATTGGCTTATGGCATTTAGTATGTTATGGAAGTTGGTCCAGTGTAGGGAGGAACCTGCAAGAGAAAAACTTCCAGAGATATTTTTGAGGTTACCAAGTTATGAAAACTTGTCTAACTTTTCCCCAATTCCACTTACCTTCCATTGTCTTAGGCAAGTGGAGAGGTCGTTGATGCAATATTATAGTACTTAAGATATTCAGCCTAGTGGTTTACACAAAAAGATACCTATTCTTTACATGTCATGTGGCTGGTTCTTTCCAGAGGAAGTTCTTGAGATATTAGGAATAAGATAATCATTTGATAAAAGAAACAAGAAGAAGCCACTACTCAAATGAAATAAAGTGAAGCAAAGCAAAACAAACGTATGTTTATGCCCAAAGACGCTGAAAGAAAGTGGGAGGTGAACCAGGTATTCCCATTTCTGTGGGCACACATACCTGATTTTATTTAACAAAAAACCTCTTAGAGGTTTAAATATCACATATCAATATAGTTATTGTTTTTTTTAATTACCTTTAGGAACTTGATTCTCCCTCTTAATTTGTGGGATGGTATACAACCATTTATTGTATTTTAATTATGTCTTAATCATAGAAAGCTAATGCTTTATAAAGCTTATTCTGTGCCAGATAATGTTTCAAGTATTTTAAGGTGTATCAACTTAGTTAGTTAAAAATAATCTCATGAAGTAAGCACTAGTATTATCCCTGTTTAAAATTGAGGAAACAAAGGCAAACAGAGACTCATGTCGTTTTCAATTAACCAGCAGTGCCACAATTCAGATCCAGGCATGATGGCTTGAATCTGAACAGCCTATGAGCATTTATTTCTGCTTACTAGATGGAACATGTTTGGGTATTACCAGCCCAAGTGTGAGTAATAAAACACTGAATACTGACTAACATGGGGGCTTCAGTTTAATGCACTATTATCTAGTCAGATTCTCACCAACTACGCATTTTTCTTTAAGGTTCTTAAGGATGACGTGTGTATGTACTAAACTAAGACGAGGCTGTACTTCGTGGAGTATGCAATGGTTTTCATGGTCTACAGAGAAGTCCAGTCGTTCCCCGATTCCTAGTTCTTCCTCAGTCAGCCTTTCTTGTTTTCTACAGATCCTTTCCTTACCTCCCAAATTGGAGGATATATTTTCACCAGTATAACAACTGGAAAGTTTAAAAACTACCATTTAATTAATAATATTTTTACTTAGAATATATATGTGTGTGTGTATATATATATATATATATTAGATACCTTCAATGGACTATAAATTGCATTGAATTTGACTGTCAAATGTCAGGAAGATTAATATAAGAATCAGAGATTTGAGTATATACTCAGATAAATATGGGGACTTTTATCAAAGCTTTTGAATAAAAATGTAATGACTAGCTAATAAAGTAAATGATCTCTGCCATGTAAATGCATTGCTTGAGCACAGTTTAAGAATATGGTATTAAATGAAAAAAAGAAAGACTTGTGAAGTCAGCTACTACATTTTCAAGGTTTCCTTTAAACTTCACATGAAATAACCTGACTGAATTAATTTTCTTCAGAAATCTTATGTACCCCAAGGTTATCTGCAAATAATAGTTAATATGTAGAAAAATTATTCCCCTTTAAGTTCAGCAAATATTCAGAAGAATCATCTGCAGAGTCTTGGAAAGGTGGCCCACCCTACAGATCTACACGTTCGTCTGGCTGCACCACTCACAGCTTCAATGAGCATTTCATTCCGTATCACTGACATGCAACGGATTTCCTCTGAGGTTGTAGGATACCATTAGGCTTTCATCAAAAGGAGCCTGATCTTCTGCCCAGCCCTCCACATACTGCTTCTACCCTGTATGCTGCTGCTTACACAGGAATTAGCATTGACTGAAGAGATATTTTGCCAAGGGAGCATTTCTAACTCATACCCAGAGCAGGGGGAAATGCTGGCAATTTTATTTCATGAGCCAGTTAAAATCAGAAGAAATATCTATATGAATTGCTATATTTTAGGCATAAAATAGTAATCTGGAGCCAGGCAACATTTACTTGGCACTCCAGCTGGAGACGGGCAACTCTGAGGCTCTGCCAGGCTCCGTCACCCATATCAATCCTGCCCTTTCTTCTTGAGGGGTCCTGCTGCCACTGAGCAGTTTTACATTCCTGCTGACTCTCTAACCTGGGACTCAGGGAGTCCACGTACAGCTGCTCAGTTGCCCTGGGGCTGTGTTATGTGGCCACCTTTCCATGCTCTTCTGTGTTCATGTCTTGCCCCTTTCTGTGCTGCACACTAGCAGGTACATGCTAGTATGTCTTCATGATCCTGAATCTCTCAGAGTTACTTATGAAAAGGATATGGTACATTTTTCTTTCTTGCAGCCCTACTTCTAAAAGGAAAGATGGTGAACCTAAACCCAACAGGCTTTATGGCATAAGTCTTACCATGCTTTTAATTTTTTCAGCTTCATATATTTTTGTTAAAAGCTTCTTTCACTTTAGTGAGACACGATTCATTGAGATTATTCCCTGGATGTCATCACTGTTCCTGAGGTTGCTGTCTCTGATGACTGATATTGGCAACCAGGATTTGCAGTTCATGATAATTATCCATTGTGGCATTGCGCTGAGTGATGTGACTACGTGTGCAACTTCAGTGGGCTGTGACTGGGAATGACAGCAGGTGTTCTTTAACTCTGCCCATGGACTGCTGTACTTTGTATGGAGATAGTGCTCGTTTACTTTTCAATGTTGAAATTATTGCGACAATGTTTTCTAAGTTCAGATAAAAAAAAAAGAATATCAGACCGATTACACCACCAATGGCAGTGTGATGAAGGCACCCCTTAGAAACAAAGCTAGAAACTGTGTTATCATAAGGACAGATGGGAGGACATACAGAACTGGGCTGGGGAGACAGCACAAGAACAGAATGTTAGTGACTGGGCTGGTGCAGCAGGAGAGGTGAAAGCACATATGGAAATGGAACCTCACAAGTCTTGGATGAGACTGGCAAATATACCTACATAAATAAAAAATTTTGTCTTCCAAAAGACACCATTGCTCAGTTGGAAGCAGCGGCTGCTGAACTAGCTTGGGAACACTCCACTAAAGAACATGCATAACCATGTTGCTCCCCTGCTTACTCTTTGAAATCAATGCAGTTACATTTCCTCATTAAGAACTTAAAAGTAAAATGCTGTGTGGGAGAACAAGAGGGAAATTTTTTATCATAGATAGCTTGTCCCTCAAATATAAAGTTAATTCTGTCAGATCTTACTAGCTGGTTTCCTTTTTGACACTGGGGATATTAGGACCATGTTTTTATGTGTGTGAATGTTTGTGAAATTTGAAATATTTTTCTCTGAATTGAAGGATTAAACCCATTCACATTTATTTATTTTATGATTGGTTTAGTTTCAACTGCATCATAGTTTATAATTATGTGCCTTTTGTTATATCTGCTATGTTTATAGGATATGTATTCTTTGCTCTTTTATAAAAATCTGGTTATTTAGTAAGGTTGAATGCTTCATTCTAGGAGTTACCTTGGAACTTATTATCTCCTTTAATGACTTTAGTTCCCTGTTTTCTTATTTGACCTTCTACTATCTGTTTTATCAGTATTTTGGGGGCGTGGCATCCTTTAATACCTATCTATTGTCCATACAGCAATAGGCTTTTCAAGTTTTTCTCTTTTTCTTTTCCTTCTCTTCCCAATCTTTAGTTGCATTATTTCTGTTACAGGAATGTATAACATGAAGGTGGTCAAAGGCACAAACTTCTTTACAAATCAGTAAGTTCTGGTATGTTGTGCACAGCATGATGACTATAGCTAATAATACTGTGATGTACAGTTGAAAGTCACTTGGAGTAAATCTTAAAAGTTCTTATCACAGTGAAAGACATTTGTAACTATATGGTGACAAATGTTAACTAGATTTATTGTGGTGATCATTTCACAATTCAACACATAGACATTGAATCATGTTATATAGCTGATTAATGTTATAAGTCAATTATGTCCTATTATATATTATTATAATATGGTCTTCCCCTCATCTCTACTTTTATGGATATATTCATATATTTTTTTAAATGCTTACCGTATACATTGTTTTGAAATGTCACAGTCATAATCTGTTTAGATGAAGCTCATGCTTTTTAAAAATCCATTTTGATTTTTAGTTTTTAATTGCAGATCCAAAATGGCTTTTCATATCTTCAAATGTTTGTTTCAATATTTTAGACTTTTTGGTTTATAGTTTTCTTTGTGATGAGAGGGAAGATGTTGCATTCAAATGGTTTACTGATTATTCTGCACTAGATCCTGTGGACATTTCTTGTTTTCATCTTGAATGAGTTTTAGGTACTTTATATGACTTTTATTTAATGGCACCATTTTCTGTTGGTCTAGCAAAGAACCAGTAACTTAACATCTTTTGTTTGTCTGGCTTTTGCAGTGGAGGAGAGGTTGGGTATCTGTTTTGCAGAACCCTAAGTTTTTTACTTTGTTTTTTCACTTTTACATCCTAGTTGCCAGAGCAATTTACCTCCCCAGAAATTATATGTTTATAACAGTATTTATTTTTTTTAATCATGCTTCTCCCACCACCCTCCAACACAAATGTTGGATGAGACAAGGAAATACATCTAAAATAAATCAAAGTATTTTGTCTCCGGACAAGACATCACTGCTTAGTTGGCAACAGTAGCCACTGGCTTGGGAATGCCCCACTTATGAACATGCACTATCATATCATTCCCTTCATAATTCATGGAACTCAGTAAAGTTACATTTCCTGATTAAATAATTCACCTCTTTCAACTAGATGCTTGAAATGGAGCTTGCTTCTTTCAATCCTGCACGTGTCTCTTTATGGCATTAGGTGCTTTGAGAGCATGGACTTTGAAATCCCTTTCCTGCAGTTGCTGTGTTATTTGCTTTTTGTTTTTTCACCCTAGTATCTTCAAATTTAGTGTAGATTTCATCTTTCCTGTGGTTTCTTTAAGTTATCCTTGCGCTCCTTAGCTAGTGCCCCTCCTCTGTATCTGCTAGTTTTTTTCTGCCTTTGCTTGTCACAGAGTCTGAGACGCACAGGGCTGGGTGGGGGCATACGGGCCTGCAGCGCTGATACTCCTGTGCGTTTCCTCTTTTTATTCACAGCGATTTTGCATTCTGTCTTCAAGTAATGATGATGGTGAAATTTTGCATAGACTTTTCATAGGTGAACAGGCCAATCAGTCCTGTCCTGTGGGAAAAGATTCAGGGCGATATTTTTCCCACACAGTCTCTGTTGTCTGTAGCTGCCCCAGAACTTTTTCATCTGAGTTTGTAATTTCCGTGGAAGTACAGATCCCTCAAAGATTTAGTAAGCACCTACACATGTTCTGCCAGTTCAATATTGTTTTTTGGTCCCCTTGTCCTTGCTTCAGACCAGAAGCAGGCCTAAAAGCGTGGATGCAAAGGCCTCTCTCAACTTGGTTTTGTGATCTCTGATCCGTTTCATATGAGTGAGAAACTTTTCTAGCTCTTTGTTGTTCAAAGTTATTTAAAACTTAATTTCTTTTGTTGGGGGGTTCTGAAAAATCCAGGCTATCTAGTTCATCAAATTTCTGATACTCTTTTTAGTTATACTTGCTGAATAACCCATTTTGTTTGCTTATTTAACTCTTTTCTTACTATACATTGTTCTACTAAGCTGTATTAGCAAGAACACACTAGTGCTGGGATTTTAGTCATTTTTGCTAGGTCTCCTAACTCACTAGGCACCTGGTTGGCCTCTCATATCATGGCAGCAACAGTTTGGCTAAATATTTTGCTACTGTGAAACATTGATTACAACATTTCCAGGGTTCATTATCAATTTCCTTGTCCTGCTATAAGCCATTGTTAAGTAAATTAATCTCTGTGAGCCAAATCTGGCCTTTGACATGTTTTTATAAATAAAGCGGTCTGGAACACAGCCATGTTTATATATTGTCTATCGCTGAGTACCGGATTGTTGAGTAGTTACAACAGAAACTATATAGTCCTCGAAGCCTAAAATATCTATAAGGTGGTCCTTTGCTGAATAAGTTAGCTGAGCTGGCCATTGCATGTATGTTTTTCTTTCTATAGAGGAACAAAATATCACTTCAAAGTACAAATAAACACCACTTCAAAGTATCGATTTCTAGATTATTTGGCATGAACAACACATTCTACTATAATTGATGAATTATCAAATGTTTGCATGTAGTCACAAAAGTATATTTTTTCACTAATGTGGAGTCAATGCTAGCTAGTTAGATTCCTGGGTAGTTCTTATCCAAATGATGACTGTGGAGTCCAAACTTCTTTGATCATCGACATTTTGGGTCTTTCCACTATCACCCACGCAGGGTAGAGGAGCTAACAGGTGATTACTCATCCTGGCATGGAAAATCTGCTCACTTCTTTTTTTCATATTTTATTGGTCAGCATAGTCACATGACCAGCACTATAAGAGAGGCTGGGAAGTGAATGCACAGGTGTAATGATTCTTTATGGGCAGATACCCCAGGATGGTTTCCCTTACCTCTCTGCTTTCAGTTCTCAGTTTGTTTATGGCCACAGAGGAGTTCCTGTACTTTATGTTAAGATCAACCTTGCCTTTAAATGTTGATCTATTTGGTAGTTTTAAAATATATCCACAAATTCTTTGGTAATCTTTCTTTTAAGGTGGAGCTTAATTACCATCTACTTGATTGTGGGCTGTATGTATCATTCTAGGTATCTCCAATATTTGGACAGTGTCTGATATGTAACAGATGTTTCTTGTTGAATAAAAAACAGAATTTTGCATAATTAGAAAAACATACTGCCACAGAAATAAATTAACACTGTACTGAAAGTGATCTTCAAATAGTTGCAGATGCAGAACTAGAAAATTCTGCAAATAGTAATACATGACCAGAAACAAAGAAAATACAAAAATTTATAATGTACAGAACAAGATAGTCTTGGAAAGGACAAGCAGATTAGATGAACCTAAACAAAGAGGCATCTGTAAGCAAGAGGAAAAAAAATATGGTTTCTCATTAATGCTGAATAAAGAATATCACCAGACCCCTAGAGAGAAAAGAAATATCGACATCAGAGTGCATTCATAATTTGTTGCATATATTAATATTTAATTTAATTGTTTTCTTTATAAAACTCCCAGTTGAAAAACACAAGTGTTTTTCATGTTAGCTTGTGTTTAGCATAAAGCAAAATTCAGTAATGTGGGTAAGGTGGTGTGTAATTGAGATCAGAGCCATTTTATATAAAGTGATAAGGTTTCTCTAATAACAGCACTTTTGAGTTGAGTTTAACAGAAAGTGAGGGACTGAGTCTTTTGGGTACCTGGAAAGACTGTACCTGGCAAAGGGAAGAATAAAAACAAGGGACCTGAGATTGGCACATATTTGTCATGTATGAGGAACATATGCCAGGTATCCAGAGTAATGGATGGAGTAACCAAGGAGAGATTGATAATAAATTTAATCAGAAGGATGGAAAGGGTTATCCCTTGTAATCCATGGTAAAAAATCTTGTTTAATTCTCAGTGAGATAGGAAATAAAGAAAACAATCACAGGGTTTTAAGCAAAGCAGGGAAAGTATTTGGCTTATATTTTTAAAACACAGTTGAGCAGTTCTGTGAAGACTAGAGGAGGGCACTAGGATGTTACTGCAACAGTCCACGTAAGAGGTGATAGTGTCTTTAAGGAGATAGTAATGGAGCAGGAAAGAAATTGTCAGATTCCTTTGCGTTGCCTTATAATTAAATTGCATACAATAATATCGTATCTTATTCTAAAAGAGTTAATAGGAAATCCTGTAGTACTTATTGATTGTCAGCTCCACAAGAGAACACATGCCAGCACTTCAAATATGGTCTGTAATGTATGAAGTTCAGTAAATATGTATAGAGTGAATGGATGAATAAATGCCTAAAAGAATAGGGGAATACCACATATTTTATCCTTGTTGTGCTCAGTTCTATTATGGTTATATTTTAAGATAGCTCTAAGTAAAATTACTAAAATATATCTACCTGCAACTCCCAATTCTGGATAAAGAATGCTGTGCTTACCATGGTCCTCATGTTACAGGTTACAAGGCACTTTGATAAGGAAGTAAGCTGCATAAGCCTTACTGAACTTTATATATGCATTTGTTTACTATCTCACTAGATCTTAAAAGCAAAATAATGTTTTATCTCCTGAGGGATCCAGTTGCAAGGACACTGTAATATCATATAAGTCACTTGCAGGCTTCCCCTTTTTGCATTGGCTCATAGAAAACTCACAGCCAATATCTGGAATTATTCTAGAAACAAGACAGAGTATAAATCAATAAAAAAAAAAACCCTATTAATAATTAGGACTACTCATTTTAAAAGACTAACCTTTAGTAATAAGAGTAAGCCCTATTTAAATGCAATTATGTTCCATAAAAATTTACATTCCTCTTCGCTACTGTAGCAGCTCTAATCCTGGAAAAAGGCTTACTTTTTGGATCTTTTAAATTAATTAATTTACTTAATGGTTGTCACTGCTGATGGTCCTCAGTATTTGAAAAGAGATTATACTTTGCATTGATTACACACAACTCTTAAATGTTTTAAAATCTTTTTATATGAGGAGTGAGAGAGGAAAAGATGGTTGTGTGAGTAGGGTGGCAGAAATCTCCTCCCAACACCATATATATTTTGAAAATACAGCAAATACAACTATTCCTAAAAGAGTGACCAGAAGATACTGTACACTAGCCAGGCTACATCTGCAAGAACCCAACATCTCATGGAAAAGGGTAAGATACAAATCCGTGACCCGGTGGGACCTGAGCACTTCCCTCACCCCAGCTTTTCCTCAGGAGGAAAAGAATCCGAGTGGGGAGGGAGTGGAAGCACAGGACTGCTAAATAACCAGCCCTAATAATATGCCCTTGGAGCACAGACACACATTGCATGGTGCTCTGATATTAAAGGAGCAGAAAAGCAAAATCCGAGACTAAGACAGTGAACAGGGTCCTGCAGCTAGCTGCCCTGGGACAAAAGAAAAGAAGGCACTTTAAAAGTCTTAAAGGGACAAGGGTTTAACAGGTGGACAAAATCATCCTGGCACACTCAACCCAGCAGGCTGGGAACTTTAAGGAACTTCAGGAGCCCTAAACCTCTGATTGGCAACACAGCACCAAGACCCCTCATAGTGATAAGCAGCCTGCTATTCCTTCCTCCCTGCCGTCACCTGCAAGCAAACTGGCTGACCCACCATTGCTGCAGACCAACTGGAGAGCAGCCCTGCCTACAGCAACCACACAGCTTAACACAGAGGCTTCTCCCTGTGCCCAGCTAACTGGCCCAGACCCAGAGGCTGCTCCATGTGTGTGGTTGACTGGCACAGACAGAGGAGATGAGCGCAAAGACTGGGAGGCACGAAGGGGCTTTGTTCTCGTGGCAGAACATGTGGTGTTCACCTGCAACCCCCACAGCAGCTCAGGGGATTGACCCAGAGGCTGCTCCCTGCACACAGGAGACTGGCACAGACAACAGAGATGGGCACGGAGACCAGGAGGAGGCATGAAGGGGCTCTGTGCTCATGGCAGAACATGCACTGCTGGCCCTCAAACCCCACCACTGCCCTAGACCATCTTAAAGGCTGCCCCTCCCATGGAAGCTTAGGGGATTAACCCTGAGTCTGCTCCCTGCATACAGTTGACTGGCACGGATAGAGGAGATGGGCGAGGAGACTGGGAGGCAAGAAGGAGACTTGTCCTTTCAGCAGACACATGTGCTGCTAGAGTACAACCACAGCCAATGCCCTAAGCCATCCTGAGGGATATCCTTTCCATGGCAGACTAGGGGATTAACCCAAAGGCTGTTCCCTGTGTGTGGTAAACTGGTACAGACAGCAGAGATAGGCAAGGCAATAGGTAAGCAGGAAGGGACTTCCTGACACACATACCACACACACACCACTCACGGGTGACCACTCCCATCACCATGAAAAGGCAGAAGAACCTTGTTCAGTCCAAAATCCCTCAAACACCAGAGAGAGGGCTTGGTGAGACTGAAATCACCAATCTTCCTGAAAAAGAATTCAAAATAAAAGTCATAAGCATGCTGATGAAGCTACAGAGAAATATTCAGGAGCTAAGGGATGAATTCAGGAGGGTGATAACAGAAATGAAACAAACAATGGAAGGATTTAAGAGCAGACTGGACAAGGTGGAAGAGACTGTTAATGGAATAGAAATCAGAGAACAGGAATACAGAGAGGCTGAGGCAGAGAGAGATAAAAAGATCTCTAGGAATGAAAGAATATTAAGAGAACTGTGAGACCAATCCAAATGGAACAGTATTCACATTACAGGGGTACCAGAAGAAGAAGAGAAAGGAAAAGGGATATAAAGTGTCTTGGAAGAAATAATTGCTGAAAATTTCTCCAATCTGGGGAAGGAAATAGTCTCTCGGGCCATTGACGCCCACAGATCTCCCAACACAAGGGACCCAAGGAGGACAACACCAAGACATATAATAATTAAAATGGCAAAGATTAAAGACAAGGCAGCCAGAGAGAGAAAACAGACCACTTACAAAGGAAAGCCCATCAGGCTATTATCAGACTTCTCAATAGAAACCTTACAGGCCAGAAGGGAGTGGCATGACATATTCAATGCAATGAAACAGGCGGGCCTCAAACCAAGAATACTTTATCCAGCATGATTATCATTTAAATTTGAAGGAGGGATTAAACAATTCCCAGATAAGCAAAAGTTGAGGTAATTTACCTCCAACAAACTATCTCTACAGTGTGCATTAAAGAGACTGCTCTAGATGGAAGTATGCCTAAGGCTAAATAGCTATCACCAGAGAATAAAACCACAGCAAAAGAAGTAGACCAATTAAATACTAACTAAATGCAAAATAAAATCAGCTACCCACAAAATCAAGAGAAACACAAAGAGTACAAAATAAAACACCTAACATATAAAGAGTGGAGGAGGAAGAAGAAGGGAGAGAAATAAAGAATCATCAGACTGTATTTATAATAGCATAATAAGTGAGTTAAGTTAGACAGTTAGATAGTAAAGAAGCTGACCTTGAACCTTTGATAACCATGAACCCGAAGCCTGTAATGGCAATAAGTACATATCTATTGATAATCACCCTAAATGCAAATGGTCTGAATGCACCAATCAAAAGACACAGAGTACTAGAATGGAAAAAAAGCAAGACCCATCTATATGCTGCCTACAAGAGACTCACTTCAAACCCAAAGACATACCCAGACTAAAAATGAAGGGATGGAAAAAGATATTTCATGCGAACAATAAGGAGAAAAAACAGGTGTTGCAGTACTTATATTAGACAAAATAGACTTCAAAACTAAGAAAGTAACATGAGATAAAGAAGGATATTACATAATGATAAAGGGGTCAGTCTAACAAGAAGATATAACCATTATAAATATCTATGCAACCAACACAGGAGCACCTACATATGTGAAACAAATATTAAATGAATTAAAGGAGGAAATAGAATACAATGCATTCATTTTAGGAGACTTCAACACACCACTCACTCTGAAGGACAGATCAATGAGGCAGAAAATAAGTAAGGACACAGAGGCACTGAACAACACATTACAGATGGACCTAACAGACATCTACAGAACTCTACTCCCAAAAGCAGCAGAATACATATTCTTCTCAAGTGCACATGGAACATTTTCAAGAATAGATTATATACTAGGCCACAAAAAGACCCTTGGTAAATTCAAAAAGATTGAAATTATACCAGTCAGTTTCTTAGAACACAAAGGTATGAAACTAGAAATAAATTGCGCAAAGAAAATGAATAATCCAACAAACACAGTCCTGAATAACCAATGGTTCAATGACCCAATAAAAAGAGATCAAGCAACATATGGAGACAAATGACAACAATAATTCAACACTGCAAAATCTGTGGGATGCAGTGAATGCTGTGCTAAGGGGGAAGTATATTGCAGTACAGGCCTACCTCAGGTAAGAAGAATAAACCCATATGAACAGTCTAAACTCACAATTAATGAAACTAGAAAAAAGAAGAACAAATGAGGCCCAAAGTCAGTAGAAGGAGGGGTATAATAAAGATAAAAGCATAAATAAATGAAATCAAGAAGAATAAAACAATAGAATCAATGAAAGTAGGAGCTAGTTCTTTGAGAAAATAAACAAAATAGAAAAACCCCTGGACAGACTTAAGAAGACAAAAAGACAGTCTACTCACATAAACAGAATCAGAAATGAGAAAGGAAAAATCACTACGGACACCACAGAAATACAAATATCTATTAGGGAATACTATGAAAAACTATATGCTAAAAAACTGGATAACCTAGAAGAAATGGACAACTTTCTAGAAAAATACAGCCTTCCAAGACTGACCCAGGAAGAAACCGAAAATGAAAACAGAGCAATTATCGGCAATGAAATTGAATTGGTATTCAAAAAATTACTCAAGAACAACCCCCTGGACCAGATGGACTCACTTCTGAATATTATCAAACATTTAGAGAAGACATAATACTCATTCTGCTTAAAGTTTTCCATAAAATAGAAGTGCAGGGAATACTTCCAAACTCATTCTATGAAGCCAGCACCACTCTAATACCAAAACCAGGCAAAGACACCAACAAAAAAGAAAACTACAGACCAACACCCATGATGAATATAGATGCAAAAGTACTCAACAAAATATTAGTAAACTGAATTAAAAAATACCTCAAAAAGGTCTTCCATTATAATCAAGGGGGGTTCATCCCAGGGATGCAAGGATGGTACAACATTCAAAAATCTATCAACATCATCTACCACATCAACAAAAAGAGGCCCCAAACCACATGATCATCTCCATAGATGCTGAAAAAGCAACATCCATTCATGATGAAAACTCTCAATAAAATGGGTATAGAGGGCAAGTACCTCAACATAATAAAGGCGATAAATGACAAACCCACAGCCAACATCATACTTACAGGTGAGAAACTGAAAGCTTCTCCTCTAAGATCAGGAACAAGACAAGGATGCCCACCCTCTCTGCTTTTATTCAACATAGTATTGGAGGTCCTAGCCATGGCATTCCAACAAAACAAAGAAATACAGGAATTCAGATTGGTAAGGAAGAACTCAAACTGTCACTGTTTGCAGATGACATGATATTGTCCATAACAAACCCTAAAGAATCCACCCCAAAACTACTAGAACGAATACCTGAATTCAGCAAAGTTGCAGGATACAAAATTAATGCACAGAAATCTGTTGCATTTCTATACACTAACGATGAATTAGCAGAAAGAGAAATCAGAAAAACAATTCCATTCACAATTGCATCAAAAAGAATAAAGTACCTAGGAATAAACCTAACCAAGAAAGTGAAGGACCTATACCTTGAAAACTACAAGACACTCTTAAGAGAAATTAAAGAGGACACTAATAAATGGTAATTCATCCCATGCTCTTGGCTAGGAAGAATTAATATTGTCAAAACGGCCATCCTGCCTAAAGCAATCTTCAGATTCAATACAGTCCATATCAAAATACCAACAGCATTCTTCAACAAACTGGAACAAATAGTTCTAAAATTCATATGGATCCATAAAAGACTCTGAATAGCCAAAGCAATCCTGAGAAGGAAGAATAAAGCAGGGGGCATCTCGCTTCCCAACATCAAGCTCTACTACAAAGCCCCAGTAATTAAGACAATTTGGTACTGGCACAAGAACAGACCCATAGACCAGTGGAACAGAATAGAGAGTCCATATATTAAACTAAGCATATATGGTCAATTAATATACGATAAAGGAACCATGGACATACAATGGGGAAATGACAGCCTCTTCAACAACTGGTGCTGGCAAAACTGAACAGCTACTTACAAGAGAATGAAATTGGATTACTGTCTAACTCCATGCACAAAAGTAAAAACAAAATGGATCAAACACCTGAATCTAAGTCATGAAACCATAAAACTCTTAGAAGAAAACATAGGCAAAACTCTCTTGAATATAAACATGAGCAACTTCTTCATGAACATATCTCCATGGGCAAGGGAAACAAAAGCAAAAATGAGTAAGTGGGACTATATCAAATAAAAAAGCTTCTGTACAGCACAGGACACCATCAGTAGAACAAAAAGGCATCCTACAGTATGGGAGAATATATTCATAAATCATATATCCAAAAAGGGGTTGGCATCCAAAATATATGCAGAGCTCAAGCACCTCAACAAACAAAAAACAGATAACTCAATTAAAAAATGGGCACAGGATCTGAACAGACACTTCTCCAAAGAAGAAATTCAGATAGCCAACAGACACATGAAAAGATGCTCCACATCACTAGTCATCAGAGAAATGCAAATTGAAACCAAAATGAGATATCACCTCTCACCAATAAGGATGGCTACTGTCCAAAAGACGAACAACAACAAACGTTGACGAAGTTGTGGAGAAAGGGGAACCCTCCTACACTGCTGGTTGGAATGTAAATTAGTTCAACCATTGTGGAAGCAATATGGAGGTTCCTCAAAATGCTCAAAATAGACTTACCATTTGACCCAGGAATTCCACTTCTAGGAATTTACCCTAGGGATGCAGCACTCCAGTTTGAAAAAGACAGATGCACCCCTATGTTTATCGCAGCACTATTTACAATAGCCAAGAAACGGAAGCAACCTAAGTGTCCATCAGTATATGAATGGATAAAGAAGATGTGGTACATACACAATGGAATATTATTCAGCCATAAGAAGAAAACAAATCCTACCATTTGCAACAACATGGATGGAGCTAGAGAGTATTATGCTCAGTGAAATAAGCCAAGCAGATAAAGACAAATACCAAATGATTTCACTCATCTGTGGAGTATAAGAACGAAAGAAAAACTGAAGGAACAAAACAGCAGTAGAATCACAGAACCCAAGAATGGACTAACAGTTACCAAAGGGAAAGAGACTGGGGAGAATGGGAGGGTAGGGAGGGATAAGGGCGGGGAAGAAGAAAGGGGGTATTATGATTAGCATGTGTAATGTGGGGGCTGTGGGAAAGGGGAGGGCTGTGCAACACAGAGAAGACAGTAGTGATTCTACAACATCTTACTATGCTGATGGACAGTGACTGTAATGGGGTTTGTGGAATGAACTTAGGGTAGGGGAGAGCCTAGTAAACATAATGTTCTTCATCTAATTGTATATTAATGATAACAAAATAAAAAAAATTCAAAAGAAAAAAAAATGCATGAATGTTTATAGCTACTTTGATAGTGGGAAACTGGGAACATTGCAAATGTCCTTCAATGTTTGAATGGTTAAACAAACTGTGTTTACTACTAAGAGATAAAAAGGAACAAATTATTGATAGATGTTACAAGCTGGATAAATCTCCAGAGAATGGTGCCAAGGGAAGATTATGCCAATCTCAAAAGGTTACAGACAGTATGATTTCACTCATATAATGTCCCTGAAATGACAAAGTCGTTGAAATGTAGAACATATTACTGGTTGCCAGAGGGTGAGGAGGGGCTGAGGTAGAAGGGAAGTGTATGTGACTATAAAAGACAACAGAGAAGATCTTTGTGGTGATGGAAATGTTCTTTATCTTGACTATCAATGCCAGTATCCTGGTTGTGACAGTGTCAGATATAAGGAATAAAACTGATGACGTAGATGAGGAGAGGGACAACATAGCTTAAGAAAGAACCTGAGACTTATACATTAAATTCAGAAATAAGGAAGAATGGACTGTGCAAGAAAGAATCTAAGATATATTAAGAGTTTTAGTTAAAGCTCAAATCCCTATTGTCCAGGTAAGTGAACCCTCAAATATAGATGTGAAATCTTAATAAGTAAATACATGCACGTGAAATAAACGAGTGACATGCCATATAAGGTCTGTGTTTTTTGCTACTCAACATGTGTTCCATAGACCTGCAGGTTTGGCATTTCAAGGTATCCTCTTGAGAGTGAAGAATCTCAGACCTCACCTCACATTTAACGATTCATGTACACAAAGTCTTAGAAGCACTTGTCTAATCAATTCTTTTGTGGGGAGATCTGGAGGGTCTATGTGCTGAACAAAAATGATGTCAAGATGAGGAAGAATATGAATAAAGCATTGAAAGCTCGCCTGTTAGAGAGGCTTCCTTCTCTTCTGTTTAAGTCAATTTAGATAATATCATGTGATGGCAAATCCACATTTTCTACTCTTCTGTTATTCATTATCACGTTAAACGTGGGGTTCTCTCAGCAGGCAATTAAAACAAGCTGCCAGCATCTATCAGGCTGTCAGCATTCACCATCATTAGAGAATGATCCATATTGGAATATATTCTGAATATTTTGAATATCAAGGAAAAGGAAAGATATGAATATTCCAGCAAAAAAAAGCATTTTATTTAAAAGAGAGAAAAGAAGACCATCTTCAGTCTTCTCCAAAAAAATTATTGATTAAGGCAATTATAAGAGATAGAGTAGGCCCTGGCTCATCATCGGGATGCCAAATATATTTCTCCCTGCCCCAACATGTTGCAGAAGCTCTATGTCCTGCTGCTCGGGGTCAATTACTCCTGTCTAAATGGTTTCTCTTTTCCTTGATTTGTTTTGCATGAGGAGATCAAAGTGACCAGGCAGAAACAAAGTTTAAAATTTAATATAACATTTACAAAAGCTCTGGTGGAAGTGATTTTCTTTCTGGGAACAAGAAATAGCACAGATTCTTGAAGTGAGACCTAGGGAATGCTTATGAGCAGGCCACTTTGGTCTTCAGCATGGACTCCATTAGGAGCACCATATAGGTGGAGAGATGGTGTTTGACTTGGAGTATAGGTTGCATTCTGGAGGACGGTGAACTGTGGAGGAAAGTGAAGATCATAAGCAACATATCTAACTTGTTCTTTCAGCTGCATCTTCTAAAAGGCAGTTATATCATTCTATCAAGCCAGCAACTTCTGAGTGATACAATATGTGATAGCACAGTGTGTCCCATGATCTGCTGTACCTCTTTTACTATAAATTGGGTGCCTTATATTTGATTTATGCAGAAACCAGGTTTGTGGACAAGTCGATTTGTATAAGAGTATTGGCCAAGGGGCTCTATATGCAGGCATGTTGAACCCATTCCCAGAATACTGATCCAAGAACCACTGCCCTTATCACTACAGAACAGGTCCCATGTAATCAATAGCCACCCTTAAAGGATGGTACCACATTATAGGGGCTCTCTACCTGGCAAGTTTAGCTTTTATCAGTAGCAGCAGCTAGATCTGCTATGGCAGATAGGAACCCATTCTGTCCCTTATTGGCTACATCTTAAGTAACTACAGTATTATATCAAACCCAAGGAACTGACATTGGTATAAGGTGTCTGTAGATTTATGTAACTTTATCACATATTTAGATCCATGCAACCACCACTACATTCAAGATACAAAATTATTCTATTACCACTATAATCTCCCTTATGCTACCTCTTCGTAGCTACACACACCTCCTTCTACCTACTATTCCTAACTCTCACAGTCACTAATGTTTTCCATCTCTATACTGTTGTCATTCTGAGATTATTATATAAATAGAATCATAGAGCATGTGACCTTTTGATTCAGTGTTTATAAGATATAGCCAATAAAGGATGTTGGTGAATGTTACATAGGACCTTCTTATACTATCGTAACTTGCTGCTACTCCAAATTATTTGAAATTAAAAAAAAATAATGATAAAACATGTATAATCAAGTTTTGATAATGAGAATATTTTATTTTTGAAAAACGTAAGCTTACTGTTTGAAGCTTGTGGGTAAAATCGCAATACTTCCAGAATCTCTCGCCTGGCTTTAGTGCATCTCCATATCAACAGGTGTTTCCAAGGGGTGGAGAGAAGTAGTCCATCTCCGTATCAGTAGGTGATTACATGGGGGAAGCCAGGGCTTATCTGGACCTGAGAGGCTGGGGGGAGGCTTCGCTCTCTTCTGTTACAGCAGGAGAGAGAGAGAGAGAGACATGGGACTAGTGCTTGTAAGCAATAAATGGGTTTTAAGCTTTATTTCTTCCTTTGACTGATTTCAGTTTCAGCTAGGTATTTTACCCTAGGATTTCCCCTCCCCAGAGTTACAAGCTGTTTTCCATTATAATTTTAAATGAATAGGAATCTTGTCAGCTATATTTGGAAATAGAGATTGAATAGAATTTGTAGAAACTTAAGTTATAATAAAAGAATAAGTGGAAAGAATTTAAGAATTTTTTTTCTTAATTGATTTCCAAAAACTGGTAGATAAGAGTGATTAACTAACAACTAGAGTTGGGCTATAGATTAAAAATGTTAAAAATGTTCCATGTTTGGTTCTAAGTAACAAAAATAAGTATGTTTAGGCTCTTTCTGAATTTTTCTATATTACAGTCTACATTGGTAAAATGCATTCAGTAAGTATAGCATATAACATTTAAGTTACAGAAAACACAGATTCATTTAAAAAATGATGACTTGCCAAATAATTCTTTTCAATTACTTTGATAAATATTTTAATAACATAGGTACTTGTGATCTCCTGTGGTGAGTGTTTTTCAGCAAAAAAGTCAGAGGACTTGGGCACCCAGCTGAACTAGTGTTTCAAAAACAAACTAAAAACAAACACAAAAATGCATAGCTATGTATTGAATAATTTATTTTTACATTTATTTTGTTGGAATTTTCAGATTTTTTCCCAAAGTTTATTTGTTCTGATGTCTTTTTCAGCCCTTGTACATTTTGTGCAAACAATGGCAAATGGCCAAGCAGTGTTGTTCTTTGAAGAAAACTTACAGAGACATGAAGAGCAGCAGGTGTAAAGGTGCCCTGTTGCCTACCACATTATGAGGCAGTGTTCAGAAATTTGGGCTTTGTGGGAGGATCCCTCATATTTGGATTCTGGTTCTTTTAATCTGCACCATAATGAAGGCTTCAAAATATTATTTAAAATCTTAGAACTTCTGATATTTGCTCTGCATTCTAATGGGTCATATTGCTCATCTTCTTTGGTTACCATTTATTATTTTCCTGGTATGATTTGTCTTTTGCTGCTAGTTTTGTTTCCTACCTATTTATTTAGATAACAGCAACAAAAAAACCTGACATGAAGGCTCATGTTTACAATTTGGAATAAAAGTCCTTTGTTTTTTTTTGGTAGATAGATATATGACACAGCTTTCAAATGCTATCTGAGAGAAAAAGAATTAGACATTTAGGTCAATTTTATATTGAAGTAATAATTACTTGGCAGCAACAAAGAGATTACCATTATGTTAAGTGTTCCTTATAACCTATTTAAAATAATCCGTAGAGTATCTGAGGTAGATATTACTAGCACTTGATTATACACATAAACAGAGACTGAGAGAAGATAAATAATTTTTAAATGTCTTTCACATAAGACAAAAAGCAGCCTTCTTTTTTAGTTTTCTTGATTCCTAAAAAAGTATTTGATTGCATGTTTATACAAACTTCTAATTTCTGTATTATGCACAGCATAATTACACAAACGCAATGAGACTGATTTATGACTGCAGTTTATGGAAATCAGACTAATTATATTTAAACCACCAGCTGGAGAAGACTGAAAAGAAATACACTTCTTTGTTTTTTGACATGCTTAGTCACAAAAGTATTTGATAGAAAAATATATCTATATCTGTATATTTCTACAGCTATATTTATTGGCAAATTGCTAAGAATTTCTGTGGAGTCTAGAATTAGTCATGTATTTGTTTTCAAGAAAACTTGTAGACTACTCTTATTTAGAACTGGTCTATTAAAGAATCATCAATAGATATCACCTTTCAGCTTTTAGACTGTATTTATAACAATTGCTTTGGTATCACATTCAAAGATCTCCTTGAGTTCCTTTTGTGTTTCTTCTCTGACTCTCATCAGTCTTGCTTTAATTTTTCTACACTAGAGCTGTTTGACCTATTTTGTTTTAGCTTTATCTCAAACTTGAATCTTACTAAATTCAATTATGCCTTCTCTTTGGTGAGGAATGATAACTAATGAAAGTGGTTTAAAAGAGCTAAAATGAAGTGGAGACTTTTTCAACATTAAGTGCTATTATTAACATTTGATAAGAAATAGAGATGTAACAGAAAAAAAATCTTTTGGCAAAGTGATAAAAATGTCAAAATAGAGGGTCTGAAATTTTGTTTATACAGAATGAAACATATAAATGACTTAAGTTGAGCATATACAACTCTCATTTCAAATTTGATTGAATGTCTGGGAGAAAAAGTGTTTAGAAGAAAAAACCAGTAAAGATTGATAAAATAAGTAGCGATTATTAAGAAGTAGGACAACAAAGTTATTCCTCTGTATTTTAAAGTAATTTGTCTGTATTTTATTTTTAAGTATAGTTGATATATGATATTATATTGGTTTCAGGTGTACAACGTAGTGATTTGACAGTTATCTACGTTATGAAATGCCCACCCTGATCAGTGTAGTTGCTATACATCAACATACAAAGATGTTACAATATTACTGACTATATTCCTTATGCTGTACTTTCATGCCTGTGGCTAATTTATGTTATAATTGGAATTTTGTGCCTCTGTATCCCCTTTACCTATTTCATCCAACCCCTCACACATCATTCCCCATGGCAACCACCAGTCTCTTCTCTGTGTCTATGAGTCTATTTCAGTTCTGTTCATTTGTTTTGTTTTTTAGATTCTACATATAAGTGAAACCATATGGTATTTGTCTTTCTCTACCTGGCTTTTTTCACTGAGCATAATACCCTCTAGGTCCATGCATGCTGTCAAAAATGTCAGGATAGCTTTCTTTATTATGGCTAAATAATATTCCATTGTATATATGTATCATTTCATCTTTATCCATTCACCTATTGATAACACTGGTTGTTTCCATATCTTGGCTATTGTAATAATGTGGCAATAAACATAGGTATGCATCTGTCATTTTGAATCAGAGATTTTGTTTTCTTCAGGTAAATCCTAGAAGTGGAATTACTGGGTCATATGGTATTTCTATTTTTTCTCTTTAAGGAGCCTCCATACTGCTTTACAGTGGCTGTACCAATTTACATTCCCACCAGCAGTGTTGGAGGGTTCCCTTTTCTTCCCTTTTGTCCACACTCATCTATTTCTTTCCCCTGACTGGGGAAGTTTTCACCTATTATTTCTTCACCTAGGCTTTCTGCCCCCTTTTCTCTCTCTCTTCCTCCTGGGACCCCTATTACACAAATGTTGTCTCATTTGAAGTTGTCACAGCAATCTCAGCATCTTCTCATTTTTAGAGATTATTCTTTCTGTTGTTCATCTTGGTTGCTTCCCACTGTTCTGTCTTCCAGATTGCTGATCCACTTTTCTGCATCCTCTTATCTGCTGTTCATTGCCTCTATTGTATTTTTCATTTCAATTATTGTTTAGCTCTGACTAGCTGTCTTTTATTTTATAATTTTCTATCTCTTTGTTGAAGTCCTTCCCTGAATTCCTCTATCATTTCCCCCCTCCAGTGAGCATCTTTATGACCATTACTTTGAATTCTTTATCAGATAGATTCCTTACTTATCTCCATTTCATTTGGAAGTGGTTTTTTTTGGTATTTTTTGTTGTTCTTTAATTTGGAACATAGTCCTCTGCCTCATTTTGTCTGGTTCTCTGTGTTTGTTTCTATGTATTAGATAGGTGAGCCATGTCTTCTAGTCTTGAAAGTAATGTCTTTTTGTAATAGGCATCCTATGGTACCCAGAAACACAACGCCCCCGCCCCTGCTCATCAGGGACGGATGCTCCAGGGGTATCCCTTGTGTGGGCTGTGCACACCCTCCTGCTGTGGCTAAGCCATGACAGCTGTTGGTAGGTTGTGGGTTAGGCCAACCCTCAACTTGGCTGCCAGTAATAGCCAATTGCAACTACTCTGCCTTACTGTGCAATGCTTGTGCAACTTAACACCTGGAGCACTCCACTGCTGATACATTGTGAGCAAGGCCTGCACTCAGCCTGGCTGCCAGCAGTTGCCATGTGACTTCTGCTGGGCTGGGCATGCTGGGTGGAGCAACTGTGCAGGAGAATGCTAGCGTGGAGCAAGTGGGATGGAAAGAACTGGCTCCCGCAAGCATTGCCAGCTAAGCTGATGAAGGGCTAAAAAAGGGTTATCTGCCAGCCCTTTCTCCCCCAGAGTGCTCCTTCAGACCCCACCCCTCCAGTACATTTCCCACAGTTAATAACCTCCTTTCAAACTGTTGCTTCTGTGTTGGGCCTCAAAGTGTTTGACACAGCACGCTGGTCCTCCACTAGCAGAGGCTTAGCCTCTCACAGCCTTCCAGTTTTCCCTGGCATCTAGCCCTGTTGATTTTCAAAGACCAATTATATGGGGATCTACCCTCCCAGGAAGATCCCTAGGGCCAGGTGTGCAGGGTGCCTGGGCATTTATCTCCTCCCCACTTCCTTCATCACTCCCTCCTGCTCGTGGGTTGGCACAGGGAAGGGCTTGGATCCTGTTTGATCATATTTCTAACCCTTCACCTTTCTCAAAGCAGTCCTCTCTTTTTCACTCTGTGTATAAGGTCTGTTCCGCTGGTCCTCTGGTCATTTTCAGAGTTAGTTGTATTAGATGTAGTTGTTTCCTTGGCATGTACCTGGGAAGAGGCTACTATAGTGACCTCCTATTCCATGATGTTCCCATAATCCTCTATTTTTTAAAGTACAGTATTTTTTATTTAAAATTCCTCTGTATTCTTTAAAAAGACTTTGGCCCCATTACAAAATGGGAAAAATGCATTTGGTGTCATATAAGCCTTTGAGATACCTCCTGTTTCTAAAAGAGGAGGCTGAGAATCAAAGAACAGAGCATAACTTTAGCAAATTTACTGTGATTAGTGGACAAAAATTGGTGAGCAACACCCACTCGCAGTGAGAGTGTCTGATTTATTACCCACACATTAGGTTGCTTTTCAAAAGAATTACACCCAGGAAATAAGGATGATTTGGAAATAGGCTGGTCTTAAAATCCCAGTTTCAAAGCATCTTAAAACTTCTTTAAAGTTATTTGCCAGTAGACACCATCTAAAAGCAAATGTAAATCCTATTTCTATAGGCTAACATTACCTCAGCTTTCAAATCATTTTGAAATTTTTATAAACAATGTCCAGAAGTCAATCAAAAATATTTGGATAAGCTAAATATATGATGGCATATCCATAAAATTAAGTATTACTAAAAAATAAAAAATGATACATGGATAAATTTCACAGGCAGAATATTGGAATAAAAAAACACAAAAGAGTATGTATGTATTTCTGTGTATGAAGTTAAAAATAGCAAACTAAGTGGTGGTGAAATAGGACAGAATAGTGGCAATACTGTAATGAGGTTATCAGCCACTAGAGAGATTAATGTTTAAAGTTCTCTCTACTATCTTGGCTAAGGTAAAATACTGATTTGATTAAGTCAAGGTAGATTTAGTTCTAATTTTCTAAAGTGCCACTAAAAGAATAGTTCAAAGAATGCTAGTGGGGAGAGCAATGACACAAAAATGACCGAAGAGATAGTAATAATTATAAGATAAATTTGATATATAGAAAGCAAAAGAATTGATTTAAACTCAGGTAATAGTAGTTATATTTAACTGAAAAAATGCTCCATTTTTCAACCTGAAAACCAAAAGTTTTTTAGACAAAAAGAATTACAACTTAAATAAAGATACAGGAAATGTGAAAGTAAAAGATTTGAATATAGACATATTATATTAATATTAACCCCTTTAAATCACTATGAAAGAGATACACCCACTTTTCTGATTAACTCCCAGGAAAATGTAACAATTCTAAATGACTACCCTGAATAGCAGAGTCTCAAAAGATAATAAAACATTTAATAGAATTAAAACAAGAAAATGACAGATCCAAAATCATAGAGATGTTACCATACCTTTTAAATAAATGTTAGAAGAAGTCAAAAAACAAGGATGCATATATGAACTTTGAAAATAATGTATAAATTTAGTCTAATTGATATATACAGAACAGGCTCTCAACTCCACCTGCTCCTGCCAAAGTGCAAAACAGTCATTCTTTTTAAGTGCCTATAGCATAATTAAACAACATGCTAGGTCAAAAAGATAATTCCCCCCAAATTTCAAAGAGTTATACAGATTATACAGATAACCATACAGATTATATCTCCAGTCATACTAAATTTAAGGTAGAAATCAGAAATAAAAGTTAACTAAAATACGTATTTGGAAATTAAACAATATGCTCCTATATAATCGATGTATGGAAGAAATTTTAAGGGCAAAGGTAGCAAATACAATCTTGAAAGAGAAGAATAAAACAGAAGGATTTATTCTAATGGATGTCAAAAATTATCTTGGTGCCACAGGAACACTGCAGTATGTAAAGGGGTCATTGCAGAGAGATGGGGAAAGGGCAGTTTAAAAAGTTGTGCAATATCAATTGGATATCTATATGGGGAAAAAATTAAAGTTGTTCCCTTTCTGTTCCCCATACTCAAAAATTCAGGGGAATTATCTGAGTATGAAAGATACTACATATATTTATATATACTTATAAATAGTAGTCTTTAGAACACAAAGGAGAATAACTTCATGAACTTTGTACAAGGAAAAATTTCTTAAACCTGGAATAAATAGTTCTAGCTATAAAGAAAAAGATTGATAAGGTATAAGTAAAGCACTACTGTTTTATTAAAATGTTTTTAAGGTGAAAAATGTAAGACATACAGAGGGAGAAGAGAGTACCACCATTTATAAGCTGCAAACTTGTATGCAGCACAGATAAATCATATAAATTAGTTAAGAAATACATAATCACTACACACATGCCAGAAAATATATAAAACATTTTTATAACTCCAAATGTATGGAAATAATAGTATTATTCATAATAGCATTTTGGAAACATATCAAATGTTCAACAGCAAATTGACAAATATATTGTGCCATAACTGTATAAATACAATGCAGCAATTTAAAAGCAACATTAAACAGTTATACCCCAAAATAGGAATAAACATCTCAGGTATACTTTTGAGAAACAGATCACAGACACAAAAGAATTTGTGCTGTATGATTTTTATTTAAAAAGCTTAAAAACTAGAAAAGCAAATCTAGATTATTAAAATTCAGGACAGTAGTTATTCTGGAGAAGAGGAGGTTACAGGGGTAAAGAAAAAGAGGAGCTTTTCTGGAACTGGCAAAGTTCTAGTATGCCCCAATCACATTATGGTAATTAGTTGTGTTGTACACTTGTGATGTGTACAACTTTCTGTATTTGTCTTACATATCAATATGAACATGTTAAAAATAAAGCTTTACTTCTTATAAAGAATACAAATACTAAAATGTAAAACATAAAATTATCAAGTACACTCATAGATAAGGCAACACAGACTAAATGTTTCAGGTCATATTTTTTTTTCACCTCTTATTTTGAAAATGAATATCTGGTAACACTCTATCTGCTAGAATATTGGGTAGCAGTCCATTAAGGCATTATTAGAATACGCCTTTGTGCAATTTGTTTGGAAAATCATTTAGTAACAGCAAATTAAAAATGCATATATGTTTGATCAGAATTTGCCCCTCTAGGAATGTTTTCTATGGATATACTCACTTCTAAAGAATGTATATGCACATTACACCATTGTTTTAAAATAGATGTCTGAAATCAACTAAAATAACTTCAAAGATAAGAAGTTAAAGGCATTATGGTTAAATGCCTAGATATTTAACCTAGGCATCTTGCTAAGAGCCACACAAATAAGTCAAGCAGATGCTTATAGACACAGTTCAAAGCTATGCCAACTTGATGCTGTGAAGTTCTCGGGGCAGGAGTTTGTGGGATTAGTCCTGAGCACTGTGTGTACTGCCTCTAAAATGGCTCCCGGCAAAACCAATGCTGAAGGCTATTTTCCCTTATCGCCTTTTCTCCTAAAAGTGAAAATCCTCTCTGGATTTCTTTTGGTTAGCAAAAACAGGGACTAATATAGGCATTCCATAAAAGTGAGGTGGCATGATGCAAACTTTCAGAAAGTAGGGGAGACCTGCATTAACACTGAGTTTAGACTCCCATGTACAAGCACATACGTGTGTACCTTAGAGACACTTATGCATATACATATAGAGTGTGGGTGGAGGGTAGAGAAGGGACAACTCAGAGGGTAAAGGTAGAGTGGAGGGGAACGAGAAAGATGGGAAGGGGGAGGCAGGGAAAAAGGGTATTTTAAGAAAAGGATAAAAATGGTTGCCTCTGAGGTGGATGACTGTAGTTTTATGGAAAGGAAGAAGACCCCTGTTAATTTTTATTATTTTTACTCTTAACCATTTTATCATGTTCACTCTTAATACATATGAATATTGTACCTGCTTAATATCACTATTTTTACATTTAAAAATTAATTTCTAAAGTACTCTAGCTTCCCCAGTCCTATACAGTTTTTGAGATGCCTTAATAAAAATTTTCTAAAAGATATGTTTGTACTTGACCATTGTTTCCTCTGAGTTCTTGACTCATAAAAATACAAATAAAAAACAAAGTATTAGAATGTATATTATGAATAATCTCAACTACAGTTCTGCAGGAAAAAAGAATAAGATGAAATATATTTCAATATTAGTGGTGGTTATATTTTTATTATAGAAGATTTATACTTTTAATGTTTTTCATATTACATAAAACAAAGCTGTATAATTTTTATATTTTACAAAACACAGCACTCAATTTCTACAAAGATAGGGGAAATAAAATTATTTCCCTTATTTTTAGAACTTTAATTGTCATATGTAGATTAAGGCCTATGTATAGGAAATTCCTTGACCATCAGATAAACAAAATGAGTAAAATACTGATCAATTTTGAACTCAGTTGCATCTTTTGTCTAATAGATCATATTCAAGATGATAATCTAACATTTAGCTGGAGTTTTATTGACTTTAAATTTTAAAGTGTTTGACTTGGTAGAATAAACTATGTATTTTCTGGAGTATTTTTTGTCATTGCTATTGGTATTTTCAGTGATAGGGTTTAGAAAGACCCAGCAAATTTAAGATCTGTAATAAAGTGAAAACAATGCTCTTTTCCTGAACATTTAGCGTGTTGCTGTATTCTCTCCTAACAGTCTCTGGGAATAAGTCAGTGATTTTAGTTATTTGGTATTAGCACAGAAATTGGGATATCTATATATCTCCACTGTTATACGTCATATATATGTAACAAAAGCCTGAGGGAAAGGCTGCCTGCCACTTGGGTTCAGCACTGTCATTCATCTACACAAGCCCCTGGAGTGTCTCAGCTTTCTTTGTTCCCCAAAAGGCTTACTGGAACGACCACACACACTGTGTCAAACTACAGGCAACTCCTTTATCAGCACAACCCGGTGAATCTGCCATTGAACTGCATAGACCTAAGGAGTGATAAGCATTAATAATATCCTGTTTCCTTTTATCCCTTCTGCCTTTCAGCCTTATTGCCAGATTCTTCATCTAAACTTCTGTTTTACAGTTCAGACAAATGCAGTTCTCCTTGCCTTCAAAAGTGGTGCTTAACCTAGCTTGTATAGATGTGTAAGATTTTTTTCTAACTACTTATTTTCTAAAATAATGCCATCTTGTAAATGACCTTGGGTTTTACTTGGAAAATTCTAGTATCATGGATCACAACACATCCGAAATGGAACACATACCAAAAGGCTCCTATAACTTCACAAATTGCTGAATAGATTTGTAAGGTGTGCATTCTAAGTCATTGTTAAATGTGGCTCTTTAGTGTGAAGCACACAGACACACAGACACCATTCATACATAGACTTTAGGGATGTCAAGTGCAAAGTGAATTAGGAATTGCCTGAATTGCCTGTGGATAGTGGTTAAAGGTAGAAACAGATGAGAAATATGTCTTTTAAGGATTTTTTGATTTGTTACATGAGAATTCCAAAAGTGTAACACTTTTTATTCTCATCAGTATTTTTATATTTTAGGTATCTTAAATATAACACCCACACATGTATACACACACATAGATGTATATAAGCCAAAAAATGGAAACTATTATTTGTTATATAATTAAAAACCAAATGAGATATACAAGTTTATTTTCATATACATGAAATAATAAAGGCTTGGTTTCACAGAATGTGAGTTTTTTTCTTTTTGTTTTTTAGTTTAAATTGTTGTTAAGATATATATATATATATATATATATACTTTCTCACTCTAAGATATTTTCATGTCAAATATGAAAGAATTATGCATAATTATGAACCTAGATTAATTATATTAACCATTATGTCACAGTGATAAGATGTAGATTAGTCGTAAACCAGAAGACCATCTAGGGAATCTATCATTCCCAAATTATTTAAAGCTTTCATTGAATTCAGACTAAGGATTAAATAAAAAAGACATTAAACATTTCTGTTTCTCAAACACAAACACACACACATATATAAAAGAGGTAAAATTTAAATAAGAAAACAAATACCAGTGTAAACAGGCTTTGAAAAATTAGCCAATTTTGTCTGTTCTGTGTCTTTATGGATTTGCTTTCTCAGCATATGTCTAGGAAGGTATGTCCTTTGAAACTGTCTTGGCCTTGTGTATGTATGTTTTATAAGCAACCCTAACAATAAAATTATTTCATAGAATAATTTTCATCCACTAGAAGTGTTTAGTTTGATGAATTTTAATAATTACACAAAAGGACAAGTCTCTTTTGTGCTTGTCCTGGACCCCACAATATCCTTGATCTGAAACATATCCTTGACACATTTGTATCACTTTCCTTGAAGACCAGCCAAACAAGACTCCAAAATAGATCATTGCTAAAATATTGCTTCCTGGCTTCTAAAAAAAGTGTAAGACTACATTTTTTTAAAGATTGAGTTATAATTGACATATAACATTATATTAGTTTTGGGTATGCAACATAATGATTTGTTGTTTGTATATATTGTGAAATTATTACCACCGTAAGTCTGGTTAACATCTAAGATCACACTTTCTAAAGGTATCAGTGAATTTTATAAAGAACTATCAGTTCATGGTCTACAACTTCATCAACACCATTAGCATGTTTCTTGACCATTTATTAGCTATAGATCATACTGATGTCCTCCCTTCTGGCTACAGGGCTTTACTTCTCTCCAAGGTCAACATAATCCCTCACTTGAAGCAAATTTTCTTGCTTCCTAGTTCACTGAGAAAAACGGGAAAACTACCATTTCTCTGAAATACCCACCCTTCTTACAAATGTATATACATCCATATTGGTCTTTGTGTATTTTTATTGAAGATAGTTGACATGCAATATTATATTAGTGATCTGACAATTACATACATTATGAAATCCTCACCCTGATCAGTGTAGTCACATCTGTCATAATACAAAGTCATTACAGTACAACTGACTACATTCCCTATGCTGTACTATTCATCCATGTGACTTATTTTTTAGTTGGAAGTTTGTACCTCTTTATCTTCTTCACATATTTTCCCCTGTCTTCCCACCCCATTCCCTTCTAGCAACCACCATTTTGTTCTCTGTATATGTGGAATCTAAAAAAACAAAACAAACAATAGAAACAGAACCATATCTGTCTTAATTTCTTTTTTTTTCTAGTCTGGATGAGGGAGCATTGCTTTGCCCTAATGGAAATCACCCCAGTTTAGCTTTCAGTGTAATCCCATCCCATCAGTCTTTCTCTTTTGCATTCTTACTGGGTCTCTTGTATTTTCTATATTAAAATATTTTCCCTTTAGCCCTTCTTGCTTCTCTTCTCATGCAATCTCCTTCATTCAGTTCAAACCTTACAAAAATGTAGCATACCCTTATTGTCTGTTTCCTTCTTTCCTCCCATTAAGTATGGCCACTTTATTCAAACTGCTCTTGAGAAGGTCATCAATGGCCTCCTGTTGTTTTCATTCCTACCTTACTGACCTCTCTGGGAACATTCAACAAAGTTAATCATTCCCAAATGGATAGTGTCTAGTTCTTTGTATTAATTTAAAGAAAATGAATAAATTGTATGTAAATTTTCATAGAATAATTTTCATCCACTAGAAGTGTTTAGTTTGATGAATTTTAATAATTACATACATTGAGCCATCACAATGAAGGTGTAGAATAATATCATCACTTTCTAAAGTTTCAGCCCCTCTTGTAACCCATGCTTGTATCTTCCTGACCATGATCCCAGTCAGCTACTGATCTAACTTCTGTCACTGCAGTTTTACCTTTTCTAGAATTTTGTATGAATGAGACCAAACTCTATGAAGTCTTTTGTATTGATTCTTTTTACATAGTGTGATGTTTTTGAGATTCACCATGTGGTAGATATATTTTTTCCTTTTCATTGATGAGTAGAACTCCGTAATATGGATGCCAAAATTTGTTTATCCATTCATCTCTTTGTTTCCAGTTTATTGACTACTGTGAATAATGCTGCTATGAATATTCCCCCACAAGTCTTTGTGTAAACATGTTTTCATTTCTCTTGGGTAACTAGAAGTGGGATTACTGGATTATATGTATGCTTTTGAGAGCTCCATTTGTTCTACATCAGAATTTCTCAATAGCAGCCTGACTGACATTTTGAACTAAATTATTCTTCATGTTGGGGGATTTCCCTGTGCATGTTCAATAGCATCTCTGGCCTCTCCTTACATTCAGGTAGCATACCTCTTCCATTCCCAAGTTGTGATAACTAAAACTGTCTCCAGATGTTGCCAAATGTTCTGGGGACAAAAATCACCTTTAGTTGGGAACCACTGCTTTACATTCTCATGAACACTTGGAATTGTCAGCTATTGAGCTTTTTCATTTTAGTGTGTGTGTATTTCACGATGGCAGCATTTTGCATTCCCCTAATGCCTTATGTGGCAATAAACAGGGGTCACCAAAGTGAGGACAATCAAAAGTTGCTTATTCAGGCCTCGTTATAGCAAGGGAATAGGCCTGCCATTACTGGCATTACTGGCATTTGGCAGCAATTCAAGGGCAGGCGGGGAGTGTAAACGCTTCATAGTGAAAAATAGGGAAGGCTTCAAGTATTTCCCGATTGGAGGTTAGCATGGAGAAGCTGGTGGTGGGCTATTTGGTAGGGCATTCTATGTGATTGGTTAGAAGGCCATATTTGGCTTTCTCTGGTTGGATCTGAGTTGAAAATAATAATAGGCAAAAATTAGGGAAACTGGCAGTTATTGATTAAATCCTGGCTATTTAGGGTGATTGATACAGAGATTGTGATTTGCTTCCTGGACTGGTTCCTGCAGTGAGTCAGAGTTCTATTTTATTTCTGGTTTGGTGCATATCTGTTTGTATATTCAGTCTCTCAATAGTGATGATGAGCATCTCTTTTCGTGTTTTATTAGTTATTCATATGTCATTTTATTCTTTTTTTTTGTGAAATAACTATTAAAAAATTTTGCCCATGGATTTGAAGGAGGTTATTTATCTTCTCATAGTTCATTTATAAGAGTTCATAATATACTCTGGATAAAAGTCACTTATAAAATGTATCTTGCAAATGTTTTCCGTGGCTTGCCTTTTTAAAAAAATACTATCTTTTGAGAGCAGATAATTTTAATTTTGTATTACAAAATTATGTATTACAATTTTTAAAATTTACTTTATAGTTCTTGCATTTTTCCTCATTTAAGAAATATTTGCCTAACAGCTGTCACAAAATTTCCTCCTAATATTTATTTCAAATTTTAATAGAATTTACTCTTACATTCATTTCTTTGATCCATTTAAAGTTAATTTTTCATATGGTGTGAGGTTAGAATCAAGTTACATTTTTTTTCTACCTATAGCATTATTTATTGAAAAGGCTATCATTACCCCACTGAATTGCCATGGCATCTTTGTTAAAAATTGATTAAGCACGTGTGAGTTTATTTCTGAGCTCGCCAGTCTGTCTTCATCTATCTATCCTTATATCAATACCACACTGTCTTGATTGTTATAGCTCTACAGGTAGAAACTTGAAATCCAGGAGTTTAAGCATCAAATGAAATACAGAGTGTAGGAGAAAGAGAATGTGAATTGAAGCATCTGACTCTTGTGCAGTTCTGAGGAAAATCTGCAAAGCTTTTGTGAGGTCTTTGAGTCACAGTAACTCGTAAGAACATTCTGGGTCTACCAGGAATGGTCTGGCCTTAGTTTCTCGACATGGTTTATCATTGGCTGTGAATATCCTATAGGGTGCATGGCCTTGGTACAAATACAGTCATGGATTTCAGAGCACTATGATATGACCTTAGATCAATTGTGGTCCATAACTTTGGGTCTGAGACAAAATTTCTGGAACATTAATTATCTGTCTTCTGCAGCTAGAAAAAAGTCCTCAAATAGATAGAAATATAGATACTCACTGTAAACTGCCTTTGTTTTTTATTTTTAATATTTTTATTAAAGTATCATTGATATACAATCATATGAAGGTTTCATATGAATAACACTGTGGTTTCAACATTCATCTGTATTACCAAGTCCTCACCCCCTAATTGCAGTCACAGTATATCAGTGTAGTAAGATACTAGGGTCATTACTTGTTTATCCGTGCTATATTGCCTTCCCCATGACCTACCTATAGTGTGACTGCTAATTATAATGCCCCTTAATCCCATTCTCTCTCCCTCCCAACCTGCTCTCTCCCCAAATCCTTCCCATTGGTAACCACTAGTCCCTTCATGGAGTCTGTGAGTCTGCTGCTCTTTTGTTCCTTCAGTTTTGCTTTGCTGTTATACTCCACAAATGAGGGAAATGATTTGGTACTTCTCTTTCTCTGTGTGGCTTATTTCACTGAGCATAATATCCTCTAGCTCCATCCATGTTGTTGCAAATGATAGGATTTTTTTCTTCTTATGACTGAGTAATATTCCACTGTGCATATGTACCACCTCTTTTTTTTATTATTAAGGTATGATTGATATACAATCTTATGCTCAGGTTTCACATTAACAATATTGTGGTTACTACATTCTCCCCTATTATCAAGTCCCCATCACATACCTGATAACAGTCACTGTCCATCAGCATAGTAAAAAGTTATAGAGTCATTACTTGTCTTCTCTGTGCTATGCTACCTTCCCCATGCTCCTCGTATCTTATATGTGCTAATTATAATACCCCTTGATCCCCTAATTCCTCCCTTCCCACCTACTCTGCCCAACCCCTTTCCTTTTTGTAACCACTAGTCCATTCTTGGGTTCTGTGAGTCTGCTGCTATTTTGTTCCTTCAGTTTTTGCTTTGTTGTTATATTCCACAAATGACTGAAATCATTTGGTACTTGTCTTTCTCTGTCTGGCTTAGTTCACTGAACATAATACCCTCTAGCTCCATCTATGTTGTTGCAAATGATAGGATTTGTTTTATTCTTATGGCTGAATAATATTCCATTATGTATATGTATGACCTCTTACTTGTCCATTAATTTCCTGATGGACACTTAGGTTGCTTCCATATGTTGGCTATTGTAAACAGTGCTGCAATAAACATAGGATGCATATATCTTTTTGAATCAGGGATCTTGTTTTCTTCAGATAAATTCCTCGGAGTGTAATTCCCAGGTCAAATGGTATTTCTATTTTTAGTTTTTTGAGGAACCTCCATATTGCTTCCCACAATGGTTGAACTAGTTTACATTCCCACCAACAGTGTAGGAGGATTTCCCCTTCTCCACATCCTCGCCAGCATTTGTTGTTTCTTGTCTTGTGAATGTTGGCCATCCCAACTGGTGTGAGGTGATATCTCATTGTGTGTTTAATTTTCATTTCCCAGATGATGATTAGTGATGTGGAGCATCTTTTCATGTTTTTGTTGACCATTCTAATTTCTTCTTTGGAGAAGTGTCTGTTCAGATTCACTGTTCATTTTTTAATCAGGTTATTTGTTTCCTGAATGTTGAGGCATGTGGGTTCTTTATATGTTTTGGATGTTAACCCCTTATCAGATAAGTCACTTACAAATACATTCTCCCATATTGTAGGGTGCTTTTTTGTTTTGCCGGTAGTCCTTTGCTGTACAGAAGCTTTTTAGCTTGAGGTAGTCTCATTTGTTCCTTTTTTGCTTTGTTTTCCCTTGCCCAGGGTGGTGTGTTCATGAAAAGTTGCTCATGTTTATATTCAAGAGATTTTTGCCTAGGTTTTCTTCTATGAGTTTTATGGTTTCATGACTTAAATTCAGGTC
The DNA here is from genome assembly GCF_040802235.1 of Manis javanica. Lineage (NCBI taxonomy): Eukaryota > Metazoa > Chordata > Mammalia > Pholidota > Manidae > Manis > Manis javanica. Next base: position 77,038,098 of record NC_133161.1, read on the forward strand.
TTTGATCCATTTCAAGTTTACTTTTGTGTATGGAGTTAGACAATAATCCAGTTTCATTCTTTTACATGTAGCTGTTCAGTTTTGCCAACACCAGTTGTTGAAGAGGCTGTCTTTGTCCCACTGTATAGCCATAGCTACTTTATCATATATGAATTGGCCATATATGTGTGGGTTTATATCTGGGCTCTCTATTCTGTTCTTGATCTATGGGTCTGTTCTACCAGTACCAAATTGTCTGTGGCTTTGTAGTAGAGTTTGAAGTTAGGGAGCATAATCCCCCCAGCTTTGGTCTTACTTCTCAGAATTGCTTTAACTATTCGAGATCTTTTGTGATTCCATATGAATTTTAGAACATTTATTTTAGTTTGTTGAAGAATGCTGTTGGTATTTTGATATGAATTGCATTGAATTTGTAGATTGCTTTAGGCAGGATGGCCATGTTGACAATATTAATTCTTCCCATCCATGAGCACAGGAGATATTTCCATTTATTGGTGTCATCTTTAATTTAATTAGTTTAATATCATTCCCTCCTCTTCTACTTTTTGGAAAACTTTAAGAATAATGGGTATTAGGTCTTCTTTAAATGTTTGATAAAATTCAGCCATGAACCATCTGCAGCAGGAGTTTTGTTCTTAGGTAGTTTTTGATTACCAATTTGATTTTGTTGCTGCAATTGGTTTGTTCAGACTTTCTGTTTCTTCTTGGGTCAGTCTTGGAAGGTTGTATTTTTCTAGAAAGTTGTTCATTTCTTCTAGGTTACCCAATTTGTTGGAATATAATTTTCCATAGTATTCTCTACTAATTTGTATTTCCATGGTGTCTGTATGTCTGTAGTGATTTTCCCTTTTTCATTTCTGATTCTGTTTATGTGTCTAGACTCTTTTTTTCTTGAGAAGTCTGGCTAGTGATTTATCTATTTTGTTTATTTTCTCAAAGAACCAGCTCCTGGTTTTGTTGATCCTATTGTTTTAATCTTCTCAATTTTATTTATTTCTGCTCTGATTTTTATTATGTCTCTTGTTTTACTGACTTCCGGCCTCATTTCTTCTTCTTTTTCTGGTTTCATTAATTGTACATATAAACTGTTCATTAGAAATTGTTCTTATTTCTTGAGGTAAGCCTGTATTGATATATACTTTCCTCTTAGAACTGCCTTTGCTGTATCCCACAGGTTTTGGGTTGTTGAGCTGTTGATTTATTTGTCTCCATATATTGCTTGATTTCTATTTTAATTTGTTCATTGATCCATTGATTATTTAGGAGTATGTTGTTAAGCCTCCATGTGTTTGTGGACTTTTTTATTTTCTTAACATAATTTATTTCTAGTTTAATACCTTTGTGGTCTGAGAAGCTAGTTGGCACAATTTCAACCTTTGTAAATTTACTAAAGCTCTTTTTGTGGCCTAGTATGTGATCTATTCTGAAATACATTCCATGTGCACTTCAGAAGAATGTGTATCCTGGTCCTTTTGAGTGGAGTGTTCTGTAGACATCTATTAGGTCCATCTGTTCCAGTGCATTGTTCAGTGCCTCTGTCTCCTTACTTACATTCTGTCTGGTTGATCTGTCTTTCAGTGTGAGTGGTGTGTTGAAGCGTCCTAAGATGAATGGGTTGCATTCTGTTTCCCCTTTAGTTCTGTTAGCATTTGTTTCACATATGTAGGTGCTCCTATGTTGGGTGCATAGATATTTATAATTGCTGAACTGACCCCTTTATGTAATGTCCTTCTTTGTCTCTTGTTATTTTCTTTGTTTTGAAGTCTATTTTGTCTGATACAAGTATTGCAACACCTGTTTTTTTTCTCCCTATTGTTTGCATGAAGTATCTTTTTCCATCCCTTTACTTTTAGTCTGTGTATGTCCTTGGGTTGGAAGTGAGTCTCTTGTAGGCAGCATATAGATGAGTCTTGCTTTTTTATCCATTCTATTACTCTGTGTCTTTTGATTATCAATAGATATGTACTTATTGCCATTGCATGCTTTAGATTTGTGGTTACCAAAGGTTCAAGGGCAGCTTCCTTACTATTTAACAGTCTGACTTAACTTGCTTATTATGCTATTTCAAACACAATCTAAACGTCCTTTTTTCCCCTCTCTTTTCTTCTTCTCCTTCTTCTTCCTCCACGACTCTTTATATATTAGGTGTCCTATTCTGTACTCTTTGTGTATCCTTTGACTAACTTTGTGATCAGTTGAGTTTATTTTGTATTTTTCTAGTAATTAATTGGTCTCCTACCTTTACTGTGGTTATATTTTCTCTTGTGACAGCTATCTAGCCTTAGGAGCACTTCCATCTAGAGAAGTTTCTTTAAAATATCTTGTAGAGATGGTTTGTTGATGGTGATTCCCTCAACTTTGCTTATCTGGAAATTATTTAATCCCTACTTCAAATTTAAATGATAATCTTGCTGGATAGAGTATTCTTGGTTCAAGGCCCTTCTGTTTCATTGCACTAAATATATCATGCCACTCCCTTCTGGCCTGTAAGGTTTCTGTTGGGAAGTTTGATGATAGCCTGATGGGTTTTCCTTTCTATGTGATCTTTTTTCTCTCTCTTGCTAATTGTAATACTCTGTCCTTGTCCTTGATCTTTGACATTTTAATTATTATATGTCTTGGTGTTGTCTTCCTTGGGTCCTTTGTATTGGGAGATCTCTGTACCTCCATGACCCAAGTGACTATTTCCTTCCCCATACTGAGGGTGTTTTTAGCAATTACTTCCTCAAAGAGGCTGTCTATCCATTTTTCTCTCTCTTCTTCTGGTACCCCTATAATGTGAATATTGTTCTATTTGGATTGGTTGCACAGCTATCTCATTATTCTTTCATTCCTAGAGATCCTTTTTGCTCTCTGTGCTCAGCTTCTTTGTTTTCTTTGTCTCTAATTTCTATTTCATTTACCATCTCTTCTACCTCATCTAATCTGCTTTTTAGTCCCTCCACTGTATGTTTCATTTCAAATACTGTATTTTTCAAAATTTCTATGTCCTGTTGAAGTCCTCTGTGAGATCTTAAATATTTTGCTGTAGCTACATGAGCATGTTTATGACTTTTATTTTGAAAATTTATTAAGAAGATTCATGATTTCAGTTTCACTGTACCCTGTTTCTAGCTTTGTTTTCTTATAATTTTATTTGGACCAAATTCCTTTGATGCTTCATTTTTTTAGTGTTTCCTATGGAATAATAACTTTGTGTAGGTAGCACCCTCTAGTGCCCAGAAGCTCTACTCTCGGAAGCTGCCATGCACCTGCAGCAATGGCAGGGGTCTCAGGCAAGTGGAACTGGTGCCTGACCAGGGAAAGAACTCAGCTGGGAGGGTTTCCTGCCTTCCTGGCTGTAATGCCTGCCACTGCTGTCAGGTCCAGTGGGCCGTGCATGCAAGATGGAGCCTCTGTGTTATGCCCCTGTAGCTGCCATAAGCAGAACCTCCCTCCAGCTGGCCCTGCATGATGACAGGTGAGTGCAACTGGCACCTGCTGGGAGGAAGGAGTGACACATTGCATACTACAGTTGTGGGCCTCATGGCTTTTTTGCAGCCAGTGTCAAGGAGCATCTGAAGCTCCAGAGAGTTCCCAACCTGCTGGGCTGAACATTCCAGAAAGGTTCTGTCTACCTGCCTTTTCTCCTGAGCAGCGTGCTCTGTGTTATCTTTGCCCCTTTAGCACCCCTGTTGCTACTGGTAAGTCCTTTAAACTGCTTGCTTTTCTTTTGTCCACGCTGGCTGGTTGTGAGTACTTGTTTTCCTCAAGCAGCTGGAATCTCAGTATCTCTGAGTAGTCTCCCATCTTTGCTTTCCAACTCCACTAATCTCCAGGGCACCATGTAATGTGGGTTTGTGCTCCAGGAGCAGATCTCCATGGCTGAGTGTTCAGCAGTCCTTAGTGCTATGCTTCTACTCCCTCCCTGCTCTGTTTCTCTTCCCCCTGCCTGTGGGCTGGGGTGGTGGGATGGCTTGGGTCCCACCAGATTGTGGCTTTGCTATTTTACCCTTTTTTTCTGAGGTCTTCTCTTTTTCCCTAGATGTAGGCAGTCTGTTGTATTTGCTGTATTTTCATGTTTTATGTCATTTGGGAGGAGGTTTCTACCTCACTTCTTATGCTACCATCTTTCTCCCCCCTTGTCTTGATGTTTAAAGATTAATAGTCTTAATTATGTAGGTGGGACACCCAGATCTTCTTTTACTTGGAGTCAAATATGGACCATGTTAAATGTCTGAAACTATCTTATTCAACAAAGAGGGAGGACTCTCAAAACAACTTAAGGTTTTCCACAATAGTATGTAATTTGCTCACTGACTATGATCTCTAAGAGATGAATGCTCTTTTACTGACATACTGCAGAATACACTATGGAGAGGAGCATTAGCATCCTTGAGAATTGTTCTTGTTGCTGGTCTCTGTAGTCAGGGTATACTAATGGAAGATTCTGCAGTTTCAATGTCTTGCTAGCTTCAGTGGTAAAGGAAAATCCCATAGTTGTAGAGTCAAGAAGTTGCATTTATCTATTAGGTGCAGATTGGGCTCCTATTGCCATCAAGGCCAGAGTGATAATTAGAATGATCTGGCCATCAGAATAACTGACAGCTGATAAATGATCATGGAATCCCTACAACATATGTATGTAAATTATTTTCGTATACAGAATGCTGACATAAGCTACAAAAATAGAAAGCCACAATTTCTCATCCAATTGCCAGATTGATTCCATTCACAGACACAAAACCCCTTGTATGAATGGGAAGGTGTGTACTCTTGACAAAGATTACCTTAAATTAGTAATAGCAATATTCTTTGAAGAATTTGAATAATAATCCTTTGGTCAATCATCATTACTGTTTGTAAGGGAAAGCAGAAAACCTAGAATCCCAGAGGAGAAGCATCAAGGGAACAGTAATTGCTGGAGAGATTTAGAAAGTCTCCATGGTTCACTACTCATAATCATGGCCACAGCCACCATATGATTAGTGAAACATTATCCAAATCTGCTTGTGGAAGTCCCTGTGAAGTTCTTATCTACTCATTTTTCTTTCTTTCTGACTGAATATTTGGAAGAAATATAGTCAGTCACTTTGACAGAATTTATATCTTGAATTCCTAAAGCTGTTAAAGTAGGATGGGTCAAATTCCCTTGGAGTTCCCTTCTCCTACCAAAAGAGGAAATGAAAGCTCTAAGGGCTCAGGTGGAGTAGGATGTATAGAAGTGACTATGGATGTTGTGGTGCCACCAACAGCATGATGGCTAGACTAGTCCTGTGACAGTCTTGGGCTCTTTTCTCGACTAATTTTAAAAAAAATGTGTTTAACTTCTAATGAGACAGGTCCTCCAACTTTCCCATAGCTTCTAGAAGGATACCAATATCATTCCAATTATTAATTTTCTTCTTAAATTGCAACCAAGAATTCAGACCTGAATGTATCTTATTAATTACTCATTACTAATAATTGTAGTATCTAAATAGATCTCAAATCTGTTCCTGCTCCCTCATATCTAATATCTCTTTCTTTAGGATTTTATAATCTTTCTTTGCACCATTGCAATAGACTCCTAAGTGATCTTTCAATGCCTGTGACTCCAGAATACATCTTTGATGGTGCTGTCACAGTGACCTATCAAAATGGAAAAATGATTATATAGTTTCATTAAAAATATTCTAAATAGATTACTTTGTTTAGATTAGTGTTTTGAAGAACACTAGCCTTAATATAAGAAACTGAGCATGTTTTATAGAATAACCTTTTGAATATAATCCTATCTCATATAATTACTTATTAAATTCCTTAAGAAAAGCAACCCAGTTAATGAAGTCTTTAAGGCTATTTACCTAAAGATTATTTTTATGCAATACCTTTATCAGCCCATGGAACTAGTATTGACATACATTTTTAGAAATATTGGCTTACATAATAAAGCTTAAGTTTCTTCATGGGCGGGTTATAGCTTTCATGTCCTAGTACCTCCCTTTATTTCCAGCTTTATTTTATTCCATTTACCAGTGTTTATTTAGTCTTAGGGAATTTAACCTAATATTAAGATATGCGTCCATTTATTTATTCGTTCATTTACATGCATAATTTATTGACCTTACAATTCTGGTGGGAAAGTCATAATCACAATTTTAGAGGCATGATTTTGAAAGTTACCTGTATTAAATAACAGGCAAATTTATTATCTCACTAACAAGAAGTTCTAGGGATCCATGAATTGTTAATAAAATTACTTTTGTGGTTTAGTGGTTTTCTCTTGTTTTGCTTTACTATTCTAAGGGTGTTTGCATGGTCATCAGATTTTCTTTCCTCACACTTGCAAAAAGGTCACTACAATTGCAGATATCACATCCAGACAGTATTGAAAAGTAGAAGAGATCATCGCTTTGTGAATGCTACTTTTAAGAGTGAGGAATTCTGCAGTTGTAGGTTAGAAATCTCATTTCTTACTGGCATTAAATCCCAAATCTTATTGGCAAGAATTGGAAAATGTTGCTTCCCTCACACTGAATACTAACAAGAGGAAGAGGGTTATATGTCTGGGGGAAAAGTGGTACGTGAACAAAATTTTATCCCAGCTGACATTGGAACACTCAGGGAGACAATGGACTATGCTTGCTGTGCACTGCCCATTCATCCCATACATTTGGCAAGTCTGATGTTTTTAGGTTCCCCACACACTACTTTCTGTTTTTTATCATTTCACCTTCAGATATGTTGTATATCTATCAGAAATGCATAACCCCCTTCTCCTTTCTACATGTGGTTAACTCTGATTTGTCCCTTAAAAGATAATTCAGAAGTCAATTCCTCCTAGGGCTTTATTGACTATCATGTAGATATCCATAATCCACTTTACATATTTCTGTCATTAAAATTTCTATAATATTTCATTATCAGTTTCTGGTTATATGTCATACTTTATCACTAGAACTGTAAGAATGAATATATGTACATGTCGGTATATATATTTATAAATGATATTTAGATGATTTAATGATAGAAAATAACATTTACACCACACAAGTTATATTTTGACTAAGGAAAAACAAATTTAAAGATTCATCAGAACACACTAAGATCATACTAACACTGATAGGATGGGGATTTCTCAGTTCCTGCCATTGATGGAGACATGCAAGATTAGCTTCAGTGACTTAATTTTAAGTTGGCTTTGGTCATTTTGAGATAAATCAACCTTTAATTTATAATAACTTCGGGGTATGTGCTTACATAGCCTTTTAAACAAAAGTTTTGTCTTTGTAGTTCTTTTATTTTTTTCCTTTTTAAAATTGTTTTTGAGTGTAAAAACAAACAATATATGAAAGTAAATTTTTAAAGATGTCACACAATGAGGGACAATTTTAATGAACAATTTGATTACATTCTTCTAGACTCTTACTTGTAGTAGTTTTTTCATTGCAAATTATTTTTTAATAAAATTTCCAAGGATAGTTTCAGATGAACAGAAAAGTTGCAAAAGTAAGAAATCTCATATGCTCCACACCCTTTCTCTGTTAAGATCTTACATTAGTATGATGTATTTGACACAACTAATGGACCAGTACTGATACATCATTACCTAAATCCATAACTTATCTGGATTTCTTAGTTTTTAACATAACATGCTAATTTAAGGAGTACTAGGCAGATATTTTATAGAATTTCCCTTAATAGGAACTATCTGTTATTTTTATCATGCTTAGAATGGGAGTATGGGTTTTTAGAAGGAAGAACATAGAGATAATATGTAGTTTTCATCACATCATAAGAGGATACATGTTACCAACACCTTTTATCACCATGGATGTTAGCTTGATCATGTAGTTGAACTAATGTATGTCAAGTTTCTGCAAAGTATATGTATGCTTTCTGCCTATCAATATTGTACTATTTGAAATCAATATTTCCAATTTGGGTCATCAAAGTTACTCTATTTTGTTACTAAATTTTCATCTTTGACCATTGAGAGCTTTATCAGTTGACCCCTATGTCTCTTTGATATATTTCAATTGGTTTTGTTTTTAAAGTACTTTCTTAGTTTCTGACCATAAAGGTGTTTAAGGCTCAGCTCGTATATTCCCTGTGTTAGTGCTAGGGTCAGGCCTTTTTCCACGGAGGCCAGGTTCCTTTTTTTTAGAAAATGGCATTAAAGACCTAAATTGGAACATGGCATTTGCTTGGTGCTCTGGGGAGTTGTTGCTTCTGTACCCTTTGCTGACAGAACAAAGAAATGTATGTGTGTATACTAAAAAGTATATACAAACTTATCTATATTTCCTTTTCTCAAATTTTATTGAGATAAAACTGACATATAACATCGTATGTAAGTTTAAGATGCATAATGTAATCATATTGCAAAATGATAACCACAGTAGGGTCAGTTAACCATTCCATTAACTCACACAATTTACATTTCTTTTTTGTGGTGAGAATATTGAGGATCTACTTTCTTAGCAATGCTCACATACATAATACAGTACTGCTTACTATCATCACCGTGCTATACATTAGTTCCAAGGAACTTATTCATCTTATTTTGTACACCTTGACCAATTTCTCCCCATTTCCCCCAACACCTAGCCTATGGTAACCACTGTTCTGATCTCTGTTGTTGTCACAAATGACAGGATTTCCTCTCTGTGGCTTAATAATAATAAAATATCCATACAGCATATTTTCTTTATCTGTCAATGAAAACTCATCAATGGAACAGGTTTTTTTCATGTCTTGACTATTGTGAATAATGTTTTAATGAACTGGGTATGCAGATCTCTTTTTGAGATACTAATTTCATTTCCTTATGAAATATACCCAGAAGTGGAGTTGCTGGATTGTTATGGTAGTTAGATTTTTTATTTTTGAAGGTACCTCCATACTATTTTCCATAGTGGCTGTACCAATTTGTATTCTAACAAGACACCGAGTTCCCTTTTCTCAACATCCTTGCCAACACTTATTAACTACTGTCTTTTTTGACGAAAGCCATTCTAATAGGTGTGAGGTGACAGCTCATTGTGGTTTTTATTTACACTTCCCTGATAATGTGAACATCATTTCTGTATTTGTTAGACATTTGTATGTCTTCTTTGTAAACATGTCTATTCAAGTCCTCTGCCTACTTTTTAATCAGATCTCTTTTTTGGTATTGACTTTTATAAGTTCCTTATATATTTTGCATATTAACCTTTTAACCAATAAATGGTTGACAAGTATTTTCTTCCATTCTGTAGGTTGCCTTTTCATTTTATTATTTCTTTTGCTGTACGGAGACTTTATAGTTTCATGTAGTCCCACTTGTTTATTTTTGCTTTTGGTCTCATATCCAAAAATATCATTGTCAAGATCAATGTCAAAAAGCTTTTCCTTACATTTCTTCTAGGAGCACATAATTTTAGGTTTTAGACTTAAATTTTGAATCCATTTGAGTGGCATAAGAGGGGTCCAATTCCGTTCCTTAACATGTGATTATCTAATTTTTCCAGCAGCATTTATAGGAGACTATCCTTGCCCCATTGAATATTCTTAGCTCCCTTCTCAAATATTAGTCAATTGTATAGGTGAAAATATTATTTCTGGGCTCTCATTTCTGTTCCATTTTTCTGTCTGTTTATATGCCAGTGCCATGTTTTGATTAGTATAGATTTGTAATATAGGTTGAAATCAGGGAGTGTGGTGCCTCCAGCTATTTGGGGTTATTCTGGTTCCATAAAATTTTTTTCTATTTATATCAAAAATGCCATTACGTTTTTGATAGGAATGGTATAAAATTTATAAATGGCTTTGGGTTGTGTGGAATTTTAACAATATTATTTTTTCCTATCCAGGATCATGGTATATCTTTCCATTTATTTGTCTTTTCTCTTTCTTTCTCCCAAAAAGTCATCTAATCTTTAGTGTGCAGAAGCTTTTTATTTTTCAGATATTTTGTTAATATATAGAAATGCAACTAATTTCTGTATGTTAATTTTATATCTTGCAACTTCACCGAATTTATTGACTAGTTCTAATAATTTTAGATGGTGTCTTTAGGATTTTCTTCATTATATATAGAAATAGTTTTGTATATATATCCAGATATACAAATGTCTATACATAAATAATATAAATATAATATTGTGCCATCTACAAACAGAGAAAATTTTACTTCTACCTTTTTGGTGCCTTTTATTTCTTTTACTTGCCTGAAAGGTCTTGCTAGGATTTCTAATACTATGTTGACTAGGAGTGGTGAGAGTTGGCAACCTTTTCTTGTTTCATAGAGGAAAGACTCTCACAGTTTTCTATGTTGAGTACATGTTAACTGTGTAATTGTCTTATATGGCCTTTATTATGGTAAGTTCCTTCTATTTGTTTTGTATTTTTATATGAAAAGATGTTGAGTTTTGTCAGATGGCTTATCACATTTGTTGATTTGCATGTGTTGAATCATCCTTGCATCCCAGGGATAAATCCCACTGTATTGTGGGGTATGATCCTTTTAATGTGCTATTAAATATACTTGATTGTATTTTGTAAATGCTTTTTGTACCTATATTCAACTGGGATATTGATCTACAGTTTTCTTGTAATGTCCTTATTTGGCTTTGGTATCAGAGAATGCTAGCTTCATAAAATGAGTGCTCCTTCCTCCTCAATTCTTGAAAGAATTAGAAGGGTTGACAGTAATTCTTTAACTGTTAGGCAGAATTCACCAGTGAAACTTTCTGGTGCTGGGATTTTCTTTGTTAGGAGGTTTTAGATACTGATTCAGTCTCTTTACTTGTTATTGGTCAGTTCAGATTTTCTATTTTTTAATGATTCATTCCTAGGAATTTATCCATTTTTTCTAATTGTTGGCCGATGATTTTCATGGTAGTCTCTTATCCTTTGCATTTGTGTGGTAACAGTTGTAATATCTCATCTTTCACTTCTGATTTCACTTATTTGAATCTTCTATATTATAGTTAGTCTAGCTAAAGGTTTGTCAATTTTTTCATCTTTTCAAAAAAACCAACTCTGTTCATTGATATCCTATTGTTTTTCTGTACATTATGGCACTTACTTCTGCTCATATGCATTCTACTTTACAAAGCCAGGCCTGTTTGTGACAGTCTATTCTGCTTTCACCATGGTGTTGGTAAATGCTCAAGTGTGTGGTTTCTCCCAGGTTTCTCCCTGAACCTCCCTGTAGAGGTTCAGGCTCCTTTATGCACAAGTTCCCTAGCTGTTTGCAAAAGCTCACCTTGGTTGCCCTCAGGTGTGTACACAGGGAGTCAGCCACACTGTGGGGGTGAGTCACACCACCAGGACATTTGGGGCATCTGCAGTCTAGGTGTGTGTGGCTCACTGAGGACTTTCTGATTATCTGTGACATGGTTAGTAGAATCTGATCCCTTTCACACATTCATGCAGTTCTGGCCCTCACTGACACAGTGCTGTTTGAAATGTATTCTTTTTTATTTTTTTTGTCTAACAGTTAGAACTTCTTCACTGATTCCTATAATTGTTTCTGTGTTTATCCATCTGTGTCTTTTCTAAGCTAAACATGAATTCACGCTGATGTCTCCAACTCTATCACATCTAGCCCTTCCCTCTTTGCCTATTTCTAACCTCCCACTCCAACAGTGGGAACCAACTGCTACCATCCTTTATTCATTTATGCAATAGTTCAATTCTACTATACAAATACATACATATTTTTATGGTACTCAGTACTATCGATTCTGTAATCAACTTTACCATGTAATATGCAGTTTCTCTTGCCTATAGTCTTAGAGTCTCTACTTATTCCCAAAGTTCCTTAGATGAGCACCTTTTACCTTCACGTTTCAGTGAGGTTACAATACAATACAATACAATACAATACAGTCTGCATTATATCCTTGAAACCCCAAACATCCAATTGATTATTTTTTAAATTGCTTATATTGAGGTTTGCTCTTTGTGCTATAAAGTCAGAAGAGTTTTGACAAATTCATTTTGTCACCTCTCCACCACTACTATATCACGTAGAATTGGTTTATCCCCTAAAAATTCCTCTCTGTCTCATGTATTCAATTTTCCTCTCTTGCCTAGAATCCACGGTAACGACTTATCTGCTTTCTGCCTTGTAGTCTTATATTATTTATATGATATTCTGTACAAAACGAATATGTAGCATTTTCAGGCTGGTTATTTTCACTTAGCAATGAGGGATTAGGGAGAGTTTCACCATGATTTGTATTCCTTTCCTCCTGATAGACGCATGAGGATATTTTTCTCAAATCCTCTCTGCAGAAACCAAGTGGGGCTCCTGGAAGGAAAGCCTCCAGGTATGGTGGCCCTGAGGAGTTTCTCACACTTGGCCTCTAGTCATTTCTCAGATTTTCCAGTGAAGTAGGTGTTACCACTTACAGCTTTAGATGCTGCTGTTCCTGTCTCTCCAGATTTGGGGATGGCTGTTTATCCAGACTTCTAATAAGGGAAGTATGGCAACTTCTGAGATATTTACATGCCAGACTTAGAACCCAAAGTCTAGCTGTTTTTGTTTCATAATTAACTAAAAATTATTCCAATGTACTAATTACAAATGGCATTATATTGCATGAAAGAAAATCATTGAATATCATGTTATTTACACAGTAAACTTGTAGGATTATGAATTTCCAAATATTGTGTCTGTGTTGAAAACGGAATAGTCAAAGATTTGAAAAAAAATAAATTTCAACATGTCAGTTTACAAATAATCTAAATTGTACTCACACTTTTCTCAGCAATTTTAATGTCAGAGACTAAGATTCATTTATTTTCAACTGTCTCAAAGATTAACATTTCATATCTTCTTAATACCATGATTTCTGAACCTATTTCTTCTCTAATCTTAGAATTCTAGGGACCTCACTCTTCTGCACTTAGGCACCATTAATATTTTTTTTCCTCTTCTAAGGTGGCCAACTGATGCATGTCTGTCTAATTTTTGATTCCCTTCTCTTCAGATCTCTTATTCCAGATTCCAATTGGATTCTGAGGCCAAAACTATTCTGTTCATACAACATTTTCATATTAGTTACCTGCTATGTAATGGAGTCTCAGGAATTTCTGTTAAAGTAATACACAAAACAATTGTCAATCCCTCTGTGCACCTCAGTTTGTTATGTGCTTTTCTTTCATTTCCATGTGTTAAATTGACCTCTGGTTCCTTTTATCTTCCTTTACCCACAGACTGGTACCCACACCTCTAAACATCTATTCTGCCTTTAGAATAGATAACATACGTAATTTAGGAATATTTCATGAAATTATACTGTGTGAATAAATAAATCTACATAGATTAGAAAAGACAAGCTCCTAATCTATTCCTTCTGAGAGGAGGCTAGATATACATATAATTTACCTAACTTCTGGAATCTATTCCTTCTCACGCATAATATCTTCGATAATGTTTTTTCTTTACATACTATGTAAAGAAATAAAATGAATAATTGCCTGAATTTGCCTTGATGTAGTAAATGCTGATTTGCTGTTAATATGAAAAAGCTATTTCAATACTTCAGAAAAGTTATAACAGCTAGATAATAGTTTTAAATTTAAAATCCATTCAATACTATTTTGTAGGAATTGTAGAACAAGAAAATCTCATGGAACAAAATGGGGAAGGAAAAAGAGTAAATAAAAGTAAGGAAAAAAGATTGTCACATAAACATTCCATATACCATTTACAGGGATTTTAAAACTTGAATTTCTGGTCCATAATAGTTTTATAAATCCAGTATAGAAACATAACTTGATGCAACAGAAGGCAGTAATAGGATGAGTAGAAGTTGCTCAGATCAATGAAATATTCCACAAGGTTCAAGAGAGAGTGTGTATTCATCACTGACGGACATTTTATGTTTGTTCTTTAGGTCCAAAGCAAAAAAGCAACATTTATCATTGAAAAGTAATTTCAGCTAAAAAGGTACTAATATATTCTTAGAGAGATTGTGGGCTAGATACCAAGTATGTCAGCTCTTAGAGGGATAATAATGAACCTTTCCTAAAGAGAAAGCATAGCTAACAATACCCAGAAATCCTGAAAATGGTTGTTTTTCTTTTCTTGCTAATCCCTTATCATAGAGGACTACTAGTTTTCATATCATACTTACTCAGACTTGAATATTGTCTTAGTACTTTATTGTCCTAGTATTTCATTGTTTTTAGTGTTGAAGGCATAGTTACCTAATGTTTTATCAAATATGTTCCCCAAAGCACTGATTTGTCAACTAAAGAATCTAGGAATCTAATCGGAATCCAATCAAAATCCTTGCAGATGTCATTTCATAAACAGTAAAAATATTGATGTGATTTTATGACAACTTTTAGAAGGGATGTTGGATGAGAAATTAAGGGAGAAATAGAAAAAATGGCAAATTGACTAGAGAAATATTAGGTGAAGGAGAATAGAGAAAATGTTGAACACAGTGAAGAATTAAAGGAATGTGTTCTTGAATAATGTGCTATTTAAAATTACATAGAAAGTTTATATTGGGTTAAAGGGAAAGACTTTATTTTTTGTTTTGTTTTTAATTTTTAAAAATTTTGGTGTCATTAATATACAAGTACATGAGCAACATTGTGGTTATGACATTCCCCCATTATCAAGTCCCCACCACATACCCAATTACAGTACTGTCCATCGGTGTGTAAGATGCAATAGAGTCACTACTTGTCTTCTCTGTGCTATAATGCCTTTCCTGTGCCCTCACACACATTATGTGTGCTAATTGTAGTGCCCCTTTCCCCCCCTTATCCCTTCCTTCCCACTAATCCTCTCCAGTCCCTTTCCCTTTGGTAACTGTTAGTCCATTCTTGGGTTCGGTGAGTCTGCTGTTGTTTTGTTCCTTCAGTTTTTCTTTGTTCTTATACTCCACATATGAGTGAAATCATTTGGTACTTGTCTTTCTCCACCTGGCTTATTTCACTGAGCATAATACCCTCTAGTTCTATCCATGTTGTTGCAAATGGAGGATTTGTTTTCTTCATATGGCTGAATAATATTCCATTGTGTGTATGTACCACATCTTCTTTATCCATTCATCTACTGATGGTGGGAGAGACTTCTTTTATTATTAAAGTAAAGAGAGATGAGATTCTGGTAAAAAAGAAAGGACTTCTTCAAATAATGGAGTAACAGGGAACAGATTGATATTCTGTTTAAAACAATGAATTTCAAGAAAGTGGAAATCATGCAATGCAGAAAAAGAATCCCTGAGGGGTGGGAAGCAAACTAAGTGAGCCCTACAGTTACCTCGAGCTTACTACTGAGGGAGGTTCTAGGCCTTACAGCAGGAAGTGTAACCCAGGCAGAGAGTGTGGACTCCCTGAGTGAAGCAGATGGAGCTCAGAGTCTATGCAGATAAAGGTAAAAAGTACACAGAACAATTTCAGAGAGGGGAGAACTCAGGTTATCTTCAGAGAACTGCCCTTGAACAATTGGTTCAATACTGATTCGCATACACAAGTGAGGAAATTGTATAAGGCTTGGAAAAGAATCAACTAAAATGATAAGAGAAACAATATGCAATGCTCACACAGGACTGTGTTATTGCCAGAGTGAAAAACCTAGTAATTCTTAAGCAACTGGATGGAGAACCATGAAGGTCCTTGACTTAGTAGTTGGTATAATTACCTTAGACTAATTATTCTGATCATGCATAACAAATCTCAAAAGCCAGACTCAATCAAGATGTTTCCATGTAACATAAATATGTCTGAGCATAAAGCTCTACATGCAGAATGAGGAAAAGAAATTAAAAAAAAAACCTCACTCGGTAGGGACACAGACACAGAGACTACTATTATAGCTATAGTTTATATGTTCAAAAAGCTAAAGGAAAGGTTAAACATGTTAGAGACAAGGAAGGTATGAACAAGAACCAACTTAACTTCAAGTAAAATTATGTCCAGCAAAAATAAATATATTAGATATAATGAGTTACTATAGATACTGCAGGGGGAAAAAGACTTATAAACTAGAATACTTAATAAGAGTTATTAAAACACAAAGCACCAGAGTAAAAACAGAATACATGTATCATTAGATCCCCTGAAAGAGGGAGCAGGAGAGGGGAAAATATTTGACATTTCCAAGTTTGATATAAAGTTTATATCCAGAGATTCAAGATGCTAAATGTATAAAAACCCTAAAAACACGAAGAAAATGACATAAAGGATATCTTAATTATATGGTTCACAATTAGTTATAAAATATTTTCCATCCTATGGAAAAATACACATATGTGCAGAGAAAATAAGAATGACAGATTTTTCATCAGATCAAGAGAGAAGACAGTCCACCAATATCTTGAATGTATTGAAATAAAATCACCAACCAGGAATTTTATAAAAAGAAAAAAGTGCCTTACCAAAATAATGGGGAAATACATTTTTTCAGACGAATAAAACCTGAGAGGATTCATTACCAGGAGATCTGAACTATAAGAACAGTTAAAAGAAGTCCTTCAGATGAAAGAAAAACTGAATATGGATCTACACAAAGCAATGAAGAGTACTAGGCCTTGTAAATATGTGGATAAATAACACTTTTTTCCATGTCATTTAAAATGTATTTAAAGATTGCTCTTTAAATAGAAAATTATAGTGATACACTGAGATGTTAGTAATTAATATATGCAGAAACTAAATGTATGACAATATCACAAAACCCTGGGAATAACATAAGTAAGTACACTATGGTAATTTTTTTACTTAAAACCCTAAAGTTACCACTAAAATAGCATCAATAAAACAGTTAAAGTAGATCATTAAAATATATACTTGATCCAAATAAAGGGGAAAAAGAGGAAAAAGTAGCAAAGAACAAATGGGACCAATTGAAAATGAGGTTAATCATACCATTTTGCTATTGAAGAATAATTGCATTACATGCAATGGTCTAAACACCACCATTAAAAGGAATACATTTTTAGATAGCATAATAAGAACTATACACTGCATACAAGAAAATGGTTAAAAGGATAGTAAGATATATACTATATTAACACTAATCAAACTAAATTAGTAACAGTAAAAGTATAGGTTTCATAGCAAAAACAAACTTTTTGCAGGGATTAAGAAGATAATTTTGTAATGTTAAATTGGCTAATTAAGACATTAATGTGCACTTGATAAACTGCTTAAAAAGTAACTCAAAACCTAGTTCTTTTAGAAGATCAATAAAATTGATAAAACTTTACATTGTTCAGGACAAAAATCACAAATGACTAATATCAGGAATGAGACATCACACTACAGAATCTGTAATTACTTAAAGGAAAATCAGAATATTATGAACAACCTTATGAGAATATAGTCAAAAGCTTAGCTGAAATGGACAGTTTCTGTGAAAGACAGAATAGCAAAGTTCATTAAATAAATAACATGTACAAGATCTTTGAAAAATAAACTATCAAAGCTACATATTTCTCAAGGAGGAATAGATAACTTGAATAGCCCTATACTTTTGAAACTGTAATTTCTTAAAAACTTTCAACAAATTAAACCCTGGAGCCAAATGGTTTCACTGATGGATTACCCTAACATTTGAATAAATAATGCTGTATCTATAGACACTTCTTCAGAAAACTGAAAAAAAAAGTGTTTCCAAACTCATTTCATGAGACTAGCAATGTAGTGTTTTCAATAGTAAAGAATGATAATCTAAGAATATAAAATATCAAGACAATATTCATGAATATAGATACAAAAATTCTAAATGAAAATTGGCATAGCTCTTTCAACAATGTAATTATTAAAAGGCTAATACATCATGGCCACATGGGGTTATCCCATAACAAAACTAGTTTAATTTTCAAATGTCAATGAATGTAATCTAAAATATAAATACACTAAGAAAGGAAAAATTCAATTATCATCTCAACTGACACAGGATTATTGTTTGACATATCCAAAATATGTTTTGGATAGTAGGAAAGAAGGGAATTTCCTAAACTTGATAGAGAACATTAAAAAAAACCCTAAAGCTTATAACATTCTAATGGCAAAAAAAAAAAAAACCCAAACATAAACAAAAAATGCTCTCACCAAAAAACTCAGTAAACAGATAAGAGTGCTTTCACACTTTTATTGAACATCATATAGAAGGTCTAGACAGTGAAATAATCTTTATTTGAAGATGACATGATCATCTATGCAACAGCAATGGAAAATGAAATTCTAAAATACCACTTAAAACCCTAAAATTGTGAATTCACTACCTGTAAAGTGGTATGGGATTATTTGAAAGTGGTCTTGTATTCATTAGAAACATATTGTAAATGCTGGGGCAATCTCTAAAAAAACTGAAAAAAATAAATAGCCATAACTGATAAGAAAGAACTCTACATAGAATCATATAAAAATGCTCAAGTACAACCTGACAAGGGTATTATAAGAAAGAAACTTGCAGGCCAATATCTCTGATGAACATATATCCAAAAATCCTCATAATATTAGTAAACTGAATTCAACAAAAGGATCACACAACACAATCCAGTTGGATTTATTCCAGGGAGGCAAGGATAGTTCAATGCCTGCAAATCAATCAGTGTGCTACACAACATCAACAAAATGAAGGAGTCAAATAATATGATCATCTCAACAGATACAGAAAAGGCATGTGAAAATATCCAACATCCATTTATGACAAAAAACTGTCAACAAGGTGGGTATGGAGGGAATGTGTCTCAACCTAATAAAGGCTTATACAAGAAGCCCACAGTTAACATTATATTCAGCAATGAAAAGTTGAAAGCATTTCCTTTATGATCATGAACAGGACAAAGATGCCCACTCTCACCACTGTTACTCAACATAGTAGTTCTATCCAGAGAAACTAAGCAAGAAAAATAAAAAGCTTTACTTCTTCCTTTTTGATTTGTATAATATCTCTATTTGCAGGTAACATTTTATATAGAAAACTGAAGACTCTACCAAAAAATTATTAGAATAAATGAATTCGTTTAAGTTACAGGATATGAAATCAATATACAAAAGTGTTGTATTTATATATGCTGATAAAAATCTATAGAATAATTAAGAAAACAGTGCCCTTTAAAATAATAAAAATTTAGGAATAAATTAACCAAGGAGGTGAAAAACCTGTACACTGAAATCTTTGAAACTGATGAAAGAATTGAAGACACAAAGGCGAAACCTTAATGACCTTGGATATGATGATGACGTTTTAGATACAACGCAAAGTCACCAGCTATGAAATAAATAATAGATAATCTAGATTGCATTAAAGTTAAAAACTTGTGCTCTGTGAAAGACAATGTGTCAAGAATAAGAAGACATGCCATAGACTGGGAGAAAACATTTGCAAAAGGCACATCTGATAAAGGACTGTTATCTAAAATAAAGAATATTTAAACCTCAACAATAAGAAAAACAAACATCCTAATGAAAAAGTTGGGTCAAAGATCTTGACAGACACTTCACCAAAGAAGGTATATAGATGGGAAATAAGCACATCAAAAGATGCTCCATATCTTATGTCATAAAAATGCAAATATAAACATCACTGTGATACATGTATACACATGTAAGAATGGCCAAAATCTAGAACATAACACCAAGTGCTCATGAGAATGTGGAGCAACAGAAACTCTCACTCATTGCTGATGGGAATGCAAAATAATACACCTACTTTGTAAGACAGTTTCTTAAAAACAAAGCATACTCTTACCATATCCAGAAATCATGCTTCTTAGTATTTACCCAAAGGAGTTGCGTACTTATGTCCACAAAAAAATAACCTGTACCTGTATATTTTTAGCAGCCTCATTTATAATTGCCAAAACTTGGAAGAAACAAAGATCTACTTCAATAAGTGAACGGATAAACAGTGGTACATCAAGACATTGGAATATTATTCAGTGCTAAACAAAAATGAGCTATCAAGCCATAAAAAGGCATGGAATAACCTTAAATACAGATTATTAAGTGAAAGAAACATATAAAAAAGCTACATATTGTTTGGTTGCAAGTATATGACATTCTGGAATGTCAAAACTTTGGAGACTATAAAAGCATCAGTGGTTGCCTTCAAGGCAGAGGGAATGATGAATAGGGGATTTTTATGGCATCTCTGTATGATGCTATAATGGTAAATACATGTATTATACATTTGTCCAAACAAAGAGAATGTACACCACCAAGAGTTAACCTCAAGGTAAACTATAGATCTGGAGATAATGATATATCACTGTAGGTTCATCAATATTTCAAAGTACCTTGGTACAGAATCCTGACAATAGGGGAGGCTCTGTATAAGTGGGGAAAGCAAGAATTAGGAAATCTCTGTATCCTCTGTTTTCTATGAATAATACTGCCTTAAAAAATGAAGTAGTAAAAAAATATCAGAGCACCAGGAAAGATAGAGTTGTCACTTCCGTCCTTCCCAGTGGAAACTGGGAAAACAGAGGAGGTGCTGGTGCTGGAATCAACCATTCTATTCAGTATCAGGACATTTAAGAATGGAAAAGGCTGTTGTCACTGAAATTTACATAGAGACAAAGTTAGCGATTGCCAAAATACAACTGAAAGTTTTTAAGAAAGTAAATAATGAAATGCATTTACACAATAATTATTTATAGAATTGTTGCCTGTTATATTTTTATGCATTGTACTATTAATAAACAATGAAATCAAAGAAATTCCATGACCAATGTTTAAGGACTTATTGTAATAATCTATAATGATTCCTAACGTGTTAACATTCAAATAGATGAATATTGAATTCGAGCATTAGAATATAACTTAACTGAAGAGAGACTTAGTCATTTAATTTTATACTTTTAAAAAATGTTCAGAAAACACACAAAGTCCAAGAAAACAATAAGACGATATGAGTCTTTATCAACAATTACTTTGCAAATGGACTAAATTCTCCAAAGGTATACAGTGGCTAAATGGGTTAAAAAGGAAACAGAACAAAAAAACAAGAACCAACAATATGCTGCCTACAAGTGACTTATATCAGCTTGAAGGCTACACATAGCCTCAAAGTAAAGACAGGAGAAAGATGCTGTATGCAAATTGAAACCAAAAGAAAGCAGGGGTAGCTATTCTGTATGAGGAAAATAGACTAAATTCAAAATTTTAAGAAAAAACAAAGGTTACTTTTCAACAAAGGGATCAATTCATCCATAAGATGTAGCAATCACAAATAGTCACCCAATAGTGGAGCATGTAAATATACTAAGCAAATACATCAGAAGGAAGAAACATAATAATATAATAGTAAAGGGCTTGAATACCCCACTTTCAACAATGGATATATCATCTAGACAGAAAACAGTAAGGAAACACTGGACTGGAACAGTTCACCAAATGGACCTAATAGTCATATACAGAAAATTCCACCAAACAATAGCAGAATATATACTCTTTTCAAGCATGCACAGAACATTCTCCAGGATATATCAAAGCTTAAGCTACAAAATAAGTCTTAGTAAGTATAAGACAGAGAGTTGAGATCAAACAAAGTATTTTTTGTGACCACAATGGTATGATACTAGAGACCATTAACAGGAAGAAAACAGAAAAATTCACAAATTTTGGGGAATTAGTATGCTCCTGAACAAGCAATGGGTCAAAAATATAAATTAAAAAAAATCTTGAAATAAATGAAAATGAGAATGTAATACATCAAAGCTAATGTGATGCTGCAAAAATAATTCTAACAGGGAAGATAATGCCCACCTTACAAAAGAAAAAAAGATATCAAATGAATTACCTAAATTTAACTTAAAGGAACAAGAAAAATCTAAGACTAATGTTAGTAAAAGGACATAACAAAAATCAGAGCAGAAATAAATGAAATAGAGACTAAAAAGATAATAGAAAAGATAGTTGAAACCAAAAGTTCTTTTAAAAGATAAAAAAAATTAACTTACCTAAACTAAGCAGCTAAAGAAAAAAGAGAACCCTCAGATTATAAAAGAGACATTACAACTAATAACAGAAACATAAGAACTTTATACTACTAAAACAATTATAGCCCGACAAATTGCATAACCTAAAAAGAAATGGATAAATTCCTAGAAACATACCACCTACCAGGACTGTATCATGTGGGAACAGATAAATAACAAGGGAAGAGATTGAAACTCTAATAAAAATCTTTCCAATATAGAAAACTCCAGAACAAGTTTCACTGGTGAATTCTATCAAACATTAAAAAAATTAATGCCAATCCTTTTCAAACACTTTTTAAAATTTCAGAGGAGAGAACACTCTCAAATTCATTATCCTGATACCAAAGCCAGATTAAGATACTATAGGAAAAGAAAACAGTAGGCCAATATTCCTATACATAAATATAGATGCAAAATTCTCAACAAAATACTAGCAAACTAAATTCAACAGCATATTAAGAGAATCACACACCACGACCAAGTAGGATGCAAAGGTGGATCAACACATGCAAATCATCAAATATAACCCCGTATTAATAAAGTGAGGGGAGGAGAGGAGCCAAGATGGCGGTGTGAGTAGAGCAGCAGAAATTTCCTCCCAAAATCATATATATGTCTGAAAATACAACAAATACAACTATTCCTAAAAGAGAGACCAGAAGACACAGGACAACAGCCAGACTACATCCACACCTGCGAGAACCCAGCGCCTCACAAAGGGGGTAAGATACAAGCTGCAGCCTGGCGGGACCCAAGCACCCCACACCCCAGCTACTGGCTGGAGGAGAGGAGTCGGAGCAGAGAGGGAGAGGGAGCCCAGGACTGCTAAATAGCCAGCCCTAGCCATCCGCACTGGAGTGCAGACACACAGTGCATGGGGTGCTGGATACTAGGGAGACGGGACAGTAAAGCCTGTGAGTGGGTCCCTGCAGCCAGCACCCCTGGGACAAAAGAAAAGCAAGTGCTCTTTGAATGTCTTAAAGGGACAGGGACCCCACAGCTAGACTTAAGAGTCCCAGTGAATACAGCCCAGCAATTGGGAATCCCAGGGAACTCCAGGCATCCTAACCCCCCTGGGCAGCAGTGCAGTTTGGAGGCCCCTCATGGTGATAAATAGCTTTCTGCCTGTTCCCCCTCTGGTATGGCCCCTCAATAGCAGAGCAGCAGCCTGAGGCCAGCCATACCCACAGCAGCCACGCAAAGCTTCCCGCACAGTGGCCCGGGCAAGAATCAGATACCCCATCTGTGTGCAGCTGCCCAGCACAAGCCACTAGGGGTCGCCGTTCTCACAGGAGAGAAGGCCACAAACTAGCAAGAAGGGACATTCTCCCAGCTGACATTTACCTATCGCCGTGAAAAGGCAGAAGAAGTTGATTGATCCAGACCACACTAACAGAGACAAGCCCTGAGAAGAGCTTGGGGAGATAGACCTAACCAATCTTCCTGAAAAAGAATTCAAAATAAAGGTCATAACCATGCTGATAGAGCTGCAGAAAAATATGCAAGAGCTAACCGACAAAGTAGGGTCAGAGACTACAGAAATAAAACAATCTCTGGAAGGACTTAAAAACAGAATGGATGAGACGCAAGAGGCCATTAATGGAATAGAAAACAGAGAAGCTGATGCAGAGAGAGATAAAAGGATCTCCAGAAATGAAACAATATTAAGAGAACTGTGTGACCAATCCAAAAGGAACAATATCCACATTATAGGGGTACCAGAAGAAGAAGAAGAGAAAAAAAGGGATAGAAAGTGTATTTAAAGAAATAATTGCTGAAAACTTCCCCAAACTGGGGGAGGAAATAGTTGCTCAGACCACAGATGCACACAGAATCCCAACTGAAAGGACCCAAGGAGGACAACACCAAGACACATAATAAAATGGCAAAGATCAAGGACAAGGAAAGAGTTTTAAAGGCAGCTAGAGAGAAAAAGGTCACCTATAAAGGAAAACCCATCAGGCTATCATCAGACTTCTCAACAGAAACCTTACAGGCCAGAAGAGAATGGCATGATATATTTAATGCAATGAAACAGAAGGGCCTTGAACCAAGAATATTGTATCCAGCACGATTATCATTTAAATATGAAGGAGGGATTAAGCAATTACCAGACAAACAAAAGTTGAGGGAATCTGCCTCCCACAAATGTATTTTTGAGAGACTGCTGTAAATGGGACCACTCCTAAGGCTAAATAGATGTCACCAGAGAAAATAAAATCACAGCAAGGAAAGCAGACCAACCAAATACTAACTAAAGGCAAAAAATAAAATCAACTACCCACAAAAAAGGAAACACAAAAGAGCACAGAATAAAACACCCAACAAATAAAGAATGGAGGAGGAGGAATAAGAAGGGAGAGAAATAAAGAAACACCAGACAGTGTTTATAATAGCTCAATAAGTGAGTTAAGTTAGACAGTAAGATAGTAAATAAGCTAACCTTGAACATTTAGTAACCATGAATCTAAAGCCTGCAATGGCAATAAGTACATACCTTTCAATAATCACCCTAAATGTAAATGAACTGAATGCACCAATCAAAAGACACAGAGTAATGGATAAAAAAGCAAGACCCATCTATATGCTGCTTACAAGATACTCACCTCAAACCCAAAGACATGCACAGACTAAAAGTCAAGGGATGGAAAAAGATATTTGATGCAAACAACAGGGAGAAAAAATCAGGTGTTGTAGTATTAGTATCAGACAAAATAGACTTCAAAACAAAGAAAGTAACAAGAGATAAAGAAGGACATTACATAATGATAAAGGGGTCAGTCCAACAAGAGGATATAACCATTATAAACATATGTATGCACCCAATACATATGTATGGCACCAACGTATAAAACAAATACTAACAGAATTAAAGAAGGAAACAGAATGCAATGTATTC
The DNA here is from genome assembly GCF_040802235.1 of Manis javanica. Taxonomy (NCBI): domain Eukaryota; kingdom Metazoa; phylum Chordata; class Mammalia; order Pholidota; family Manidae; genus Manis; species Manis javanica. Next base: position 77,062,905 of record NC_133161.1, read on the forward strand.
ATTTTAGCAGACTTCAGCACACCACTCACTCCAAAGGACAGATCCACCAGACAGAAAATAACTAAGGACACAGAGGCACTGAACAACACACTAGAACAGATGGACCTAATAGACATCTACAGAACTCTACATCCAAAAGCAACAGGATACACATTCTTCTCAAGTGCACATGGAACATTCTCCAGAATAGACCACATACTAGGCCACAAAAAGAGCCTCAGTAAATTCCAAATGATTGAAATTCTACCAACCAACTTTTCAGACCACAAAGGTATAAAACTAGAAATAAATTGTACAAAGAAAACAAACATATGGAGGCTTAGCAACGTTAATCAATGGCTCAACAACCAAATTAAAATAGAGATCAAGCAATATATGGAAACAAATGACAACAACACAAAGACCCAACCTTTGTGGGATGCAGTGAAAGCCGTCTTAAGAGGAAAGCATATAGCAATCCAGGCATATTTAAAGAAGGAAGAACAAACCCAAATGAATAGTCTAAAGTCAAAATTATCAAAATTGGAAACATAAGCGACTTCTTTATGAACATATCTCCCTGGGCAATGGAAACAAAAGCAAAAATGAACTAGTGGGACTATATCAAGCTGAAAGCATCTGTACAGCAAAGGACACCATCAATAGATCAAAAAGACCTCCTACAGTATGGGAAAATATATTCATAAATGACAGATCTGATAAAGGGTTGACATCCAAAATATATAAAGAGCTCACATACCTCAGCAAACAAAAAGCAAATAATCCAATAAAAAAATAGGCAGAGGAGCTGAACAGACAGTTTTCCAAAGAAGATGGCCAACAGACCATCTGGAAAAGATGCTCCACATCACTTGTCATCTGAGAAATGCAAATTAAAACTACAATGAGATATCACCTCACACCAGTAAGGATGGCTACCATCCAAAAGACAAACAAAAATAAATGTTGCCGAGGTTGTGGAGAAAGGGGAACCCTCCTACACTGCTAGTGGGAATGTAAATTAGTTCAACCACTATGGAAAGCAATATGGAGGTTCCTCAAAAAGCTCAAAATAGACATACCATTTGACCCAGGAATTCCACTTCTAGGAATTTGCTCTAAGAATGCAGCAGCCCAGTTTGAAAAAGACAGATGCACCCCTATGTTTATCACAGCACTATTTACAATAGCCAAGAAATGCAAGCTACATAAGTGTCCATCAGCAGATGAATGGATAAAGAAGATGTGGTACATATACACAATGGAATATTATTCAGCCATAAGAAGAAAACAAATCCTACCATTTGAAATAACATGGATGGAGTTGGAGGGTATTATGCTCAGTGAAATAAGCCAGGTGGAGAAAGACAAGTACCAAATGATTTCCCTCATATGTGGAGTATAAGAGCAAAGAAAAACTGAAGGAAAAACAGCATCAGAATCACAGAACCCAAGAATGGACTAACAGTTACCAAAGGGAATGGGGAGGATGGGTGGGAAAGGAGGGATAAGCGTGGGGAAAAGGAAAGGGGGCATTACGATTCGCATGTATAATGTGTGAGGGGGCACGGGGAGGACTGTGCAACACAGAGAAGACAAGTAGTGATTCTACAGCATCTTACTATGCTGATGGACAGTGACTGTAATGGAGTTTGTGGGGAGGTCTTGGTGAAGGGGTGAGTCTAGTAAACATAATGTTCTTCATGTAATTGTATATTAATTATACCAATAAATAAATAAATAAATAGATAAATAGATAAATGAAGTGAGGGATAAAAACCATATGATCTCAATAGATGCAGAAAATCATTTGGCAAACTTCAACATAGTTTCATAATAATAACACTGTATAGAAGGAATATACCTCAGTATAATAAAGATCATATATGAAAAACACAGCAAACATACTCAATGGTGTAAGACTGAAAACTTTCCTACTAAGATCAGAAATAAGACCAGCTTTCCCATTCTATACTACTGTTGAACATAGTACTGAGCAATTAAGCAAGAAAAAGAAAAGGTACCCAAATTGGAAAGGAAGAAGTAAAATTGTCTCTGTTTTCAGATGATCTTATATAAAGAAAATCCTAAAGATGATCAAAAAACTACTAGAACCAATCAACAAGTTAACAAAGTTCCAGACAAAATCAACATAAAAAATTAGTTGTGTTTCTATATGCTACTTTTTCAGATAATTTGTTTTTAAAGAACACAATTCCATTTACAGTAGAGAAAGACCGAGGAGTGAAAGGTCTGTACATTATTCCATTTGTCACAACATGAATGGACTTTGACATTACACTAAGGAAGATAAATCAGAGAAAGACAAATATTACATGAAGTCACTCATATATGGAATCTAAAAAAGTCAAACATGTACAAACAGAGTGAAATGGTGGTTGTCAGGATGGGAGTGGGTTGGGGGATAAAGCAGATGTTGTTTAAGGATACAAACTTAAAATGATAATAAAAAGGCCCTAGAGATCTTTCATTAAACATATTACATATATATAACAATATTGTATATAATTATCAAACTTGTTATGAGACCAGAACTTATTATTTCAACTACTAAAATGAAACAATAATCATGTAACATGGTAGAGGTGATAATTATTGTTACAATGGCAATCATAAAAATAGATGAATTTATCAAGTTAACACATTGTGTACCTTAAATTACATAGTGCTATATGCCAAATGTATTTCAATAAAAAAAGGAAATTACAAGACAGTCATCAAAAAACTAGAGGAGAAATAAATGAAAAGATATCCTGTGTTCTTGGATTAGAAGAATCATCCATATTACCCAAAACCACATATAGATTCAGTGCAAATACTATTAAAATTCCAAGGATATTTTTCATAGTAAGAGAAGAAACCTAAAATCTGTATGGAACAACACAAGGCTGAATAGATAAAACAATGTTGAAAATAACACAGCTGGAGGCAATGCTTCCTGATTTCAATCTATATTGTAGAGCTATAGTAGTCAAAACAATAGGGTAATGGCATAAATATAGACACACTGATAAATGGAACAGAACCCAGAGCCCAGAAATAAGCCCTAATATTTGACAAAGGAACCAAGAAGATCCAAAGGGAGAAAGATTGTTTCTTCAGTAAATATTGTGGAAAACCTGGATAATAACAGGCAGAAGAATGAAATTGGACTCAACTTACACCACTCTCAAAAATTAACTTGATATATATTAAACTATTACATGTAAAACCCCAAACTGTAAAACTACTAGAAGAAAATGGGGAAAGCTTCTTTGCATGGGTCTTGACAATGGATTTTTTGGATATGGCACCAAAAGTACTAGCAAGAGAAGCAAAAATGAACAATATTACAGTATAAAGTTTCTGCAAAGGAAATGAAACAATGAACAAAGTAAAAAGACAACCTATAGAATGGGAGAATATATTTGCAAATCATCTATTGGATAAGGGGTTAGTGCCCCCAAAATCCAAAGAACATGTATAATTCTAGAGAAGAAGAATGGGCAGAGGACTTGAGTAGACATTTTCCATAAACATACAAATGGCCAACATGTACATGAAGAGGTGCTTGACATCACTAATCATCAGAGAAATGCAAGTAAAATACCATTAGACATTAATTCACACCTGTTGGAATGGGTATTATCAAAAAGCAAGAGACAAATGTTGGTTAGACTATGGAGAAAAGGGAAGCCTTGTATACTACTTGGGAATGTAAATTAATATGGCCACCATGGAAAACAGTATGGAGTTAGCTCAGAAAATAAAAATACTACCATATGATACAGCAAATGCATTTGTAGGAATATACCTGGAAGAAATGAAAACGTCCTCATGAGGTACCTGCACCCCCATGAAAACTGAAACATTATTAACAATGGCTAAGACTGGAATCTACCTAAATATACTTCAACAAATGAATGGATAAGAAATGTGGGATATATACACAATGGAATATTATTCAGGCATAAGAAAGAAGGAAATCCTGCCTTTTGCAACAACATGGATGGACCTTGAAGGCATTATACTAAATGTAAGAAGTCAGATACAGAAAGACAAATCTATTGTGTTCTTATTTATGTGCAGACTCTAAACAAAGGTGCTCTCATAGACACAGAGAGTAGAATGGTGGTTGCCAGGGGGTGGAGTTAGGGATCGGGGAAATGGAAAAAATTTGGTCAAGTGAACAAACTCCCAGCTATAAGATCAATAAGTTCTAGGGATCTAATGTATAGCACTGTGACAATTAATGTTGTATTATGCACTTGACAGTTTTTAAGAGAGTGAATCTTAAATGTTGTCACCCCACTGTCCAATGGTATGTGAGAGTATGGAGATATTAACTATCATTATTGTGGTTATCATTTTGAAATATATGCATGTATCAAATCATTACATTATACACCTGAAACTTACGTATCTTATATGGTAATACTCTCTCATTGAATCTGGAGAACAATGAACCTCAAAGACTTAAGAAAAAATGAGTATAATTAAATCTAAAAAAATTATTTTGACCAAGGCAGGATAAAGATGAACTATTGAACAATGAAAAATACTCAAGTAAATGCTTATATCCTGCTGTACATTGTATCAACTCATTTATATGAGAAAAATGTATTTAGGTAAACTTAGTCATACCTTAATGCTTAGTTAGGTATCACTGGGAATGAATATATCAAACTTTCCAAAGGAAATTCTCAATTATTTCATTTGAGCATATTGCTAATTTGAATAAAAGTGGGATTCTTTACTAAGGAAAACTAAGGCAATTAGTGATAACCTCAGAACCATTCCTCTCTTTAATTAATAAAACATTTTGAAAATTTAAATTTTTATCAAAGGACACTTTGGAATTTTATGATATTAAATAATTTTATTCCTCAATAAAACATTTTCTGCATTTGCCCATTTATGTCAAAAAACTATAAAAAATAACCCTATAAATCTCAAGTGATTAAACATATATTATTCCTTGAGTGTATGTTTTAATGGAATGTACAAGTCCTCTCTTCTGTGTGAAATAATTTTATAAGGAAATATTCAGCTAGTACTGTAATGTCATTGCTAATGTACTTTTGTATTTTCTGTAATGATTCCTTGTTGAGCACAATACCAGTGTAATTATATATATCTAAGCTGAACTAGAGTGCACTCATTATTTTTTCTGAAAATTACACTGGGATTAATCATTCAATAAGCCCATAATTTCTTGCTCAATATAATATTAGATGTGCTGAGTAACTTAATTTAAATGAATTTGTGGATGATAGCAATGAGGAGACCATTGGTAATATATACACATCATTAAAAAATCCTACAGGTAAATTTTAGGCAAGAATTGTTTTGGAAAATTTTACTATTTATCAGAATTATATTTATAATATGATTTTAAAAAGTTAAAGTAGCTACATCTCTGGGAGAGAAAAAAATTGTGATTTATACTTATATCCTTAATGTTATTTTACAACTGGTCGTGTAAGGAAAATTACAATAATTGTCATTTCTTTTACAAGGATGTTAGTGATACAATATTGTTAGAGATATGTAATGATAATTGATATTTAGTAATGAAGACACTTTCCAAAAGGGTTTTACTGTTTGTAGCTTTTTCTCATAAGATGATATAAACAATCTCTGCCTCATAAATATTAAAGGAAAATCTAATTTTAAGCTTATACAACATTCTCTTGAACATTGGTTGAAACATGTTTCAATTTTTAAATCTTTGATTTTTTTTCTTATTTTTAGTATGTTCACATATCTTTGTTTCTAACATAAAATTGAATGAGAATTTATTATTTCATGATCATTATATCCACAACAATCTAAAGACATCATGAATGACACCGATAAAAATCTGTATATTTCCAAGTGAAGTATAACGTGTTCTTATTAAATATTTGCTGAATGAATAGAACATATTTTTTTAAAAGGGAAAGGGATAGAAGAGCAAATTTGGGTCTCAAAAACCACTCATTTTCTCAAATCTAATTCTTGACTCATATATAACACATTCAAAAATTCTGAAAGAAATTACTCTCAGCTATTTTAATTATTCAGGTCTGTGACTATTCCTAGCCTGGTAACAGTAATTAAAAACGAATTCCTCTCTATCGAAGTTATAATTAATAATATACAAATTGCTTTAAAATAATGTTGGATTTTATAGTCTGCCAGGATATTGAGCATTACTCACAAATTTGAACATGCAATATTCTTTGGTTTTGAGACATGCTTTTGACTTAACTCAAAAATTACACAAAGAATTTTTGTTTTGAGCAGGTGTTATTATATACAAATTAGAAGTATGCCCTGAGCAATGGAAAAATGCACAGAAAGCTTTTGGATGCTTTGTATAAAAATATTTCAGGAAAAAATTCGAAATTCCATGGGTATATCGCATCTCTGGTCGCCATGGGGAAGAGTATTTTCCAATTGCTCTAGGTAGGGAAAGAAAGCCCCTAACAAAGAGTGACCAGACAGCTAGGCAGAAAAAGGGTTAATGGGGAATTTAGAGCAAAAGTTAACTTTTCCTACTGAGTTTTGCAGATCAAGTTGTTTTGGGAAGAGGGGACATTGAAAGGCCATAACAGTTGCTATTTGCAAGAATCCTTCACTGCTGCCTGGAAGCCCCCTTCCTGCTGCCAAGGACTGAGCATTTTGGCCAATTGCTACTCCTCTTTTTACACCAATTGGAAGTGTACTGAGTTTTCACCATATTTGAATACGAGGATCATAGTGAGACCTGATTTGTGCTTATCAAAGAGCTGCCCTGTGCTTAAGTCAGGGAGACGCTGCTTTGGGAGCTATCCCCAGTGTTGTTACTTGCCACAAGCAATAAAATTTCCTCTTTTACAGTCTGGCTTGTTTGAGTTTTATGAGCTGGTAACAAAGACACGAACCACTTGCGTTTGGTTACAAAAGTTCTTTCAAAGTTAAAATACCACCATTCAAACACATGAATACAAATATGACAATTCTCTCATTCAGATTGTTTTTAATGAATTAAGAGAAAATACATAATACCTGTATTATGTATTATTATGTAATATATATAATGTAATATGTATATGTATGCTTTTCACTCAAGTGATATAAGCCACCAACAAGATCCATTCGTCATCATCTGAGGACTTGGTACAAAAGGGTTTTCTCTTGATAAGGCAGTGGTAAAGATGAAAAACCTCCATTTAAAATATGTTATTTTTCTGCTTCTGGGATCAAAAATACATCAGTAAAGCTTTTGTATATCTACTGTATTTTAACTTTCAGATTTTAAAAATGTAGGTAAAGAGAAGCAAAGAAAACAATTATTTCAAAGTGCCCCCAACAAAGAAATGTAAATAAATTTGACTCTTTTTAGGTTATTTAGATTATTAAAAAAAAACAAAAAACTCTTTTTGTCATGGTAACCCAGATACACACACCAAAAAAAAAACCAAGAAGATATGTGCTTTTTATCACTGATGAAATTAACCCCTGTTCATTTTCTTTTTCTCTTCCTCTTTCCCTTTCCTCCAATCATTATATCTATTTCTTTAAGAAAACCAAATTCTGATAGAAAAAAATGGACAAATAAACATGAATACAGTTAACAGAAAAAAATAGGGCTAACTGTCTTTAAATTTAGGAAAAATGCTCACACTTATTCCTAGTAAAAGAATCTCAAATTAAAATCCACATTAAAATTTTTCTCACCTTTCAGATGATGTAAAATCCAAAATAATTGACAACACCCCCTATTGGCCTTGCAAGTTTTGCAGGAGAGTTAGTGGAAATTCATTATCAGTGTTTACTGATATATGGGCAAAATGGCACACAACTTACTGGGGGAAACTGACAACAACACAAGACACTAGACAGATTTTTCACTTTGACTTAACAAATCCACTCCTTGGGATTCAACCTAAATATAGTCCTCTGCAATTAAGAGGGGAAAAAGATGCCAATGTTAAGCATTTTAGCAAATGTAGTACAAACTTAAAACAGTACACATGTTCAAATTATGGAACTATTTAAATTTTCAAAAAAATAGTACATCTACACAATGGAGTACCATACAGCTATAAAAAAACAGTGAAGGTGATTTATGTGGACTTTTAGGGGTACACATATTGTTAAAAGAGCAAACACAGATAGCGGTATATGGCATACTACCTTTTGTGTAAGAAATTAGGAAAAAAGATACATGCACATATGCAAACACACACATGTATCTACACACACCTTCAGATGTTGATTTTAATTACCAAAGAAATATTGAAAGAAAGCTAAAATAAAAATTATCTGTATAAGGAAGGGTGAATAAAATATAGGGTATAGGGTCAAAATGAAAAATTTTCTAAGTATATTCTTATATAGTTTTGAATTTTTAGGACCAAGTAAATATTTTGAAAATTCAAAAACTTTATAAGAAAGCTAAATCTAAAATTGAACACAACTGAAACAACCGAACAATTATTTTTCCCAACACTATGTCAAATTGTTACACAACCAGATAGACTGCAGAACAGAATCACCTAATGCTATATCCTTAATGGGACTTAGAAGAGAACTGCAGAAAAATCTGAGGCTATTCAGTAATGTTATTAACAGTAGTATTACTGTGTGTTAATTGAATCTTATTACATAAATATTTTAACTTAAAATAGGCATATGGTTTCGTCCACTAAAAATGCCAAGAAGCAATGAGATCCAGAAGTAACATGCTTTATACCAAATTCTAATGGATTTGAAGTACCATTCTCCACTGAAAGAATTCCCTGTAAAAATGCATGATTTGTGTGTAGTGTGGATAATGTAGAACACTAAAGAAGTTATGTCTAAATGACATAGAAGAAAACTTGAAAGGGTTTCTGCTGTTCACAATTTAAGCATCAACTTGTATCAGAAGATATTGCAATTTGTTTTAATACCTATCTGTCTGGCTGTATATTAGCACTGTGTGTGTGTGTGTGTGTGTGTAATACAATGCAAAAAAATTGAGAGAAAAGGATTCATTTGCCACTACTGATACAGGCATTACTCTTGCTATTACTCTTAGGATTAGTAGTTAAATGAAAATTAAGCATTTAACATGCTTTTATAGGAGTAATGTATAACAGTAAATCATGGCAAGTACTTCCATACAGAAAAACAATATTAATAAATAATAAAGATGTTTGAATTAGAAAATTATCATTTTGCCATCCTCAGTAAAATAATTGATTTGTTCAAGGATTACTGATGAATGTTAAAATAATTAGTATCATCCTATGAATGAAAGACCATATTTTTAAAACAGAATATTGTGACCATGGCATTAACCCAGAAATCAAATATAGAACCAAAAGTATAGATAAACCTGATAACATAGAAATATACCAGAAAGATTCACCAATGGCAGATTTTTGAAAATAAATAAATGTAAATTTATCCTGAATCTAATCAAACCTCCAGATCTAATTTCTATTTTAATACTGATGTAGAAAGTAGAAAACAAAACCTTAAATTACACACAAGAAAGCAATAAGATAAATTTACATTGTGGGACATTCTATAAAATACTTGGCTTGATGTCAACCAAAATGCAGTTATGAAAATAGTTTGGAAGCATTTCTAGATTAACAGACTAAAAAGACATAATGACAAAATTTAAGGAATAGTTCTTGATAGGAATGATTAGTGAGATATGTCCTTATTTTCATGGCATATACTCTGCAACACTTAGATGTAAACTGTCATAATGACTTCAGATTATTTTGAAATTACATTTATGCATATGTAAAACTCATATAAATAGAAACATAAATATGATACATATATATATACATTTGTGTGTATGTTTGTGTGTGTATGTACAGAGACAGGAAACAAAACAAAATACTGATTATTAATCTAGGTGTAAGTTGTGATAGTCATTGTATTATTCATGTTGCTTATGTTATTGGACATTTGTATAGAAAACATTTTAAAATGATAGAACAAACTGTTCTCCAAGTCTACTTCTTAGAAGCACTTAAATATACTATATGTTGACCAAACATGTTAAATAATTCAATATAACTCGGTTTGACATTAATTTTATGTGCAGAATCTCAATAGGTAGAATGTGCTATTCAATTTGAGAAGCTAAATAATTCCTTATAAAATAAATTATTGTGCTTGAATGAAAAGTGCTTAAGAAATGATTATGTTGGAAACAATGTCCATTTTATATAGTTCCTTTGAGATAGTTATTTACTATGAATTACATTTGAGAATCGTAAACTAGGAAAACCTGGAATTGGAGACTAAATTTCCTCTAGAATAATGACTATTTTCTCTAGTAGACTATCTGCTGAATTAGGCTTGAGAAATAACTGTACTAGATACTTTTCAGGTCAGGGAGTATATGGTAGTCAAACTTTGAATTTACATTTCATATATCCCTTATAATTTAGATACAGTTTTGATATTCTCAAGTTCCCAGAATATAAAAAGTTAGTTGATTAGAACCAAGAAAGTGGGAAGGAGATATGGATGGATAAGAGATAGCCTTAGAAATTATAAATATACATCCATTGGTAATAGTGGCATTTTGCAAATAAAAAGTAAATAAAATAACTAATTAGACATCAGTCTAAGGTCATATAATGTAGAGGTAAATGGTCCCATATACATAAAAGGCCCCAAGAATATACCTTTACCTAAAAACTAATAAACAGAACTATAATAAATGCTGAAAACACATATGCTAAGCATGAACATTAAGTATGGAACACTAGTGGGAGGGCTTGGGAAGAACAAATATATTCCAGAAATAATTTTAGAAATAATATGCCACATGTTACAACCTGTGAAATTAGATAAATGTAGGAAAATCAAAGAACACAAAAGTATCCAAATAAATCAATAACTGTAATACCCTTAAATATTTGATAGACATGCTACATGTCATTGTACTAAGGGCATGGCATGAAATGACTATTTTTGTTCCTTCCTACGTTGCTTGTATTACCACGAATTATGCCAAATTGCCTTTATGAGTGAATAGATTCATGACATCTGAAAGTTAGCACCTGAATGTTCACTTATTCTATTTCCTGACAAAATCACTTAACTTTTCTCTATTTTTAAAGACACTCTTTAAAATGAAGATCATTATTTAAATTTTTTTGTATCTTTTTTACAAATTAGTATCCAAATTTAAAATCACTCTAAAAAAGTGATTCCATATAACATAGAAAAATATTGCTGGGGCATATTAAAAAAGTACAAATAGAAGTATTCCTGGATAATACAAACCAGATTAATGCTAGATTTTATGTCTACTTTTATATATTTAATTTTTCTACATAAAAATACCTCTGTGGCTTTTAAAAATACTACTAAAGACATGAGGAAGTTGTGTGATTTTAACACCTTTAAAAAAAGGTGATTGTAATATATGCCTCTAATACTAATATTAATGTTATGAAAATTCACTTTTGTTTCCAATTAAATAAAAGTAATTGCATTTAAAAACGTGTTTTCTAGCATCTCCTGATGTAGTCTCCCTCATTCTCTCCTATTCAGAAAATTTATTAAAAATATCCCAAACTAAGATTTCCAGAGAGCCACTGGTAGACATGTCCAGATAATCATGAGACAGAAATATAAATGGCTAATGCGTACTGGAAACATTTTTCCTTAAAATCACGAAAAACCCACAAAATATTAATACTCTTGCATTTCTGCTAATAAAAGTAGAAAAGGTTTTAAAGAAAGCACTTCATTTTGGTAAAGATACAGTAAAATAGGCCTTTCTATAATCAGGTGGAAAAGAAAAATGATGCAACATTTCTGAAGGGTGATATGTAAAGTGAAAATGTTTGCATTCACTAACCTGTCATTTTAGTTCTAGAATATTTGTCTAAGAAAAATAAATTAAGGATATTATCATTTTTTTAACAGGTGGAAATTGAACTCAAGGTTTCTCATGGGAATAAATGTAGAAATTGAAAAATGTCAAGAAATAAGTAATTGGATATATTTTGGAACATCCTAGTATAAAAATTTATTCAGTTAATAGATAAGCAGTAGAAGCATCTTTGCTGATAGAGCAAATGAAGATGGCTAAGAAAAGTGATTCCATATGCATAGAAATACATTACTGTGGCATATTTAAAAAGTACAAATAGAAGAAATATAGCTGGATAACACAAACCAGATTAATGCTAGATTTTATGTCTACTTTTATATATTTAATTTTTCTACATAAAATACCTCTGTGGCTTTTAAAAATACTACTAAAGACATGAGGAAGTTGTGTGATTTTAACAGACATATCCAGGACATTCCATACAAAAGCAGCAGAATATACATTCTCAAGTGCATATGAAAATACTACAGGATAGATAATATGACAGGTCATACAAAATATCTCAGCAAATTTAAGAAGATTGAAATCATACCAAGTATCTTTTCAAACTTAATAGGATAAAACTAGAAATCAGTAATAGAAGAAATGTAGAAAATTAAAAAAATATGTGGAAATTAACACACTTCTGAATAGCCAATGAAGCAAAGAAGAAATCAAAATGGAAATGTACTGAAACTAACAAAATACCTAACCTATGGATGCTGCAAAAGTACACTTAACTGTACATCTCAAGGAGCTAGAAAAAGAGCAACAACCCAAGCCAAAGTTAGTGAATAAGGAAATAACAAAGATCACAGGAGAGTAAATGAAACGGACAAACAACAAGTAACATAGATCAGAGAAGAAATAAATGAAACAATAAAAAAGATCAATGAAGCTAAGATTTTTTATAAGATAAAATCAACTAGCTTTTAGCTAGTGTAACAAGAAAAAGAGGAAGAAGACTCAAATAAATACAATCAGAAATGAAAAGGAGACATTACCATGCAAACACAAAGGACCATAAGAGACTACTATGAAAATTAAAGGCCAATAAATTGTATAACCTAGAATGGGATAATTTCCTAGAAATATATAATATAAGAAGACTGAATCATGAAGAAATAGAAAATTTGAACGGACCAATATCAGGTGAGGAGATTACAACAGTAATAGAAAAACCTCCTAACAAAGAACTTTCCAGAACCAGATGGCTTCACTGGTGAATTCTACTAAATGTTTGGAGAAGAACTAATACTAATCCTACTCAAACTCTTTCTAATAATGGAAGAGGAGGGAATACTCCCAGGCTCATTTTATGAGGCCAGTGTTACCCTGATATCAAAGACAGATAAGGACATTACAAGAAAACTATAGGTTAATATCCTGAAGAATTAGATGCAAACATCCACAACAAAATATTGGCAACAGCACAATGAAAGATAATTCTTCATGCAGGCATGTTTTATCCCTAGGTTCCAAGGATGGTTCAACATATGCAAATCATTAATTGTGATACACCACATTAACAGAATGAAAGCTAAAACTCATATGACCATCCCAATAAATGTGGGAAAAGCATTTAACAAAATACTGCATCCTCCCATGACGACATGAAACAATTGAGTATAGAAGGAACATACCTCAACATAATATAGGCTATGTAGGACAAACCCACAAGCCAACATAATACCTAATGGTGAAGATTTGAAAACTTTTTCTCTTAGATCAGGAACAAGACAAGGGTGCCCACTCTCACCTTTCCTGTCCAAACTAGTACTAAGAATCTTAGAACAATCAGGCAAAAAAACCCAAAAAATTAAATGCATCCTTTTCAGAAAGGAAGATGTAAAATTGGTTTTTCTTAATTTTTTTGGCAGATGATATGACCTCATAAAAATATTAAAGAATCCACAAAAATGTTAAAACTAATCAAGTTCAGTAAAGTTTCAAGATACAAATTCATTATTTAAAAGTCAGTTTTATTTAAATATACTAAGAATAAAATATCTGAAAAATGGCATCAAAATTAGTTAGGAATAAATTTAAAGAGGTGAAAAATCTTTACTCTGACAATTTAAGACTGAAGAAAGAAGCTAAGGAAGGCACATATGGAAAGATATCTCAGTTTGTAGATCAAAATGATATTATTAAAATGTCTGTAATACCCAAACCCATCTACAGATTTGATGCAATCCCTATCAAAATTCCAAAGCATTATTAATAGAAATAGAGAAACAATCCTATAATTATATGAAAGTACAAAAGACCCTAAATAGCTAAAGCAGTTCTGAGAAAGAACAAAGCTGGAGGCATCACATTTCCTGATTTCAAACTATACCACAAAGCTATTGTAATCAAAGCAGAATGGTACTGGCCTAAAAATAGACACATAGACAAATGGAACAGAATTGACAGCACAGAAATAAACCCCTGTATATGTAGTCAGCTAATATTTTACAAGTAAACCAAGAATACTCAAAAAGAAAAGGATAGCTTTTTAATAAATAGTGTTGGGGAAAACTAGGTAACCACAAGAAGAACAATCCAGTCAGACTCTTATCTTACACCATTCACAAAAAATTAACTCAAGATTCATTAGACAGATGTAAGACCTGAAAACATAAAACCCCAGAAGAAAACAAGATGCTCACTGACATAGATCTTGCCAATGACTTTTTGGATATGACATCAAAAGCATAATGACAACAAGGGCAAAATTTTAGTGGGACTACATCAAATTAAAAGCTTCAGCACAGCAAAAGAAAAAAATGAAAACCTACCAAATGGGAGAAAATATTTGCAAATCATGTCTCTGATAAAGGGTTAAGTTCCAAAATATATAAAGTGCTCATACAACTCAATAAGAAAACAATTTGATTAAAAAATGGGCAGAGAACCTAAACAGACCTTTTTCCAAAGAAGACACACAAATGGCAAATTGTATTACTCCTCAGTATTACTAATCATCATGGAAATAACAATGAGATATCACCTCACACCTGTTAAAATGGTTATCTGCAAAACGATAAGGGATAACAATGGTTAGTGAGGCTGTAGAGTAAGGGAACTCATGTGCACTGCTTCTGGGAATGTAAATTGGTACAGCTAGTATGAAAAACAGTTGAGAGGTACCCCCCCTCCAAATTAAAAATACAGCTATTATATGATCAAGCAATGCCATCTCTGAGTATATGTCCAAAGGATTAAAGTAAGGATTTTGAAGAGAGATCTGCATTCCCATTTTTAATGCAGCATTATTTACAAAATATGAAAACAACCTTAGTATCTATCAACCAATGAATGGATAAAGATATGCTATGTGTATGTAGTGTGTGTGTGTGTGCATGTGCATGTGCATGTAATGAAATATTATTAAGTCATGAGAAAGAAGGCAATTCTGTCATTTCCAGTGCATAAATGGACGTCAAGGGCATTATGCTAAGTGAAATAATCAGACAGAAAAAGACAAATTCTATATGATCTCGCATGTAGAATGTAAAAAAGCCAAATTCATAGAAACAGAGAACACAATGGTGGTTTCCAAAGGCTGTGGAGTTTGCAAGAAATGGGTAGATGTTAGTCAAACAGTTCAAACTACCAGTTATAAGATGAATAAGGTCTGGAGAACTAATATAAAGCATGGTAATATTTGTTAATAATATTGTATTTCATACTTGAAAGTTGTTAAGAGAGTAGACCTTAAATGTTCCCATCACAAAAATGAAATGATAATTACGTGATGTGATGGAGATGTTAGCTGATGCTATGGTGGTAATCATTTTGCAATACATTAGTATCCTAAATGAATGCATTGCACACCTTGAGCTTATACAATGCTGTAGGCCGACTCTATCTCAATAAAGGTGGAAATAATAAATAAGTACAAAAATAGGTATCCCACTCAATAAAAGTAATTAATGGAATAGCCCAAATAATTGAATATTGCTCTTACTTTTTCTGTGAGAAACTTGATAAATCATTTAATGTCTATCTGCCTTCTCATCCAGGACTTTAAGAATACTAGCAGATCGTGTTTAACTATAATATAATACTAAGTAGGGATGAAACATTGTTGAAAACAGGAATTCACATTACCCCTTTTTACTTCCATTTTCTTTGATGTCAATGAATCAATGAGAATATAAACCACATTAGACTGAGTTGTTTCAGTTAATAAATGACACTTAAAAAATTAATTCTGAACTGACTTGAATACAGATACATGTACACATACATACATTTCCTTCTATGAACAGACCCAGCTATCTAAGAATTTTTGGACACTGGAAATTTGGATTTCATAGGATAAACAAGATATAGCCTATTTAAACTTCTTTGAGAAATACGTAATGACTCCTTAATCACTTGAAACCAATTCAAAACTGTAGTTTTTAAAGGAGTTGGGGTTGGATGTTAATTTGTCATCATTCACCAAGTCGGAAAATCTCTTTCCAGGTGAAAGATTCAACTTTAACGCTATGCCACTTTAGGAATCTACTTTGCTTGGAAGTTACTGAGCCTTGCAATTCTTTTATGACTAGTAGTTTCACAGGCAGTTCATCCAAAGCATGAGCAATATTATACTATGTATAGAACTACTGAGAAAGAAATAGAAATTGGACTATGAAGAAAGTTAATATATTCCTAAGTAATGAAAGCTTATAAAAACAAATGAAACTTTATTTGCAAAATATTAGCAACTCTGCCCAGAGTTCTTTTAAGCTTTCTTGAACAAAAATTTTTGTCCATAGTAATAAAATTTTGACAAGCTATTTGTTGAATTAAAGGATTTACATCTTTTCTGCTGCATAAAAATATACCCACACAATAATAAAATTGTATGTATAAGGTTTTTCTATTTATGTCCAGCATTCATATTAAATATTCATTAACACATATTAAGCAATTACTATGGCCTATATATTAATTGCAACTGTATTTAGTAGCATATAATTTTAAAACTACTGTCAGGGTCAATTGATCTTAAGTGCTTCCCGTGCTTCTTATCACTTTACATAGTCATTAATTTTCTTTCTTTCCTAAAATGCATAATACACCTAATCTCTTTAATCAATTTTCCCATACACAATAGATTCATTAGATTATGATTTCTTTCAAAATCTTTTGCAATTTGGTATCTTCCTTTTTCATATAACAAAACTACTTACTTTCATGTGACGTACTTCTGGGAATATTCAGTTGTTCTGGGAAAATACTAATTTTTTCCTTTTGGGTTTCTCAACATCTCTAGACACAGGCAGTTAATTTCTTCCTCTAAAACTATTTTTATCTTTAGCTCTGTGCATCTGAGGTTCCTAATTTTCTTTCCTCTTTGTGCTGCTCATTTCTCTTTGGTTCAATCCTGTTCTTTTCCAGACCATTGATCTTGGTAGTACTCCAGGGTTTTGTCCTAAAACATCTGCTAATCTCTTGCTACACAAACGATTTGGGAGAAATTATCCAGTTGAAACTTGAAACCTTCCAAATGTGTATCTTCAGACTTAACCACTGATACTTAAATGTCATTCTTAACTCTCCAGGTATCTTCAGGGTATGCTTATTTGCATATTTTTATGATCCTTGAAACTAAACTCATTACCTTACTCCAAGGGCAGTCCTGAGCAACAATTATACTTCCCATCCATTTCCCATTCCAGTATATATGTTTCTTGCTTCTAATTACCCTGCAGGTTTCTTCTTTATAATCCCGTATTTAATTTTAAACATTCCCCCCATTCTACTAATGCTATATTACAGAATGCATTTTACATATATTGTGCCTTTTCCCATTATATACATTTACCACTCAATTTTTTACTATATTCTACTTTTTTGTCATTACCTTTAGTGACTCTTAAGTATACCTGTGCATGAGAATAATATGGGGAATTTTTTATTTTTAAAAGAAGTTTTATTGCAGTTGTATTGCTAATATATAGCCACTTGACTATAGAGGTTAGTGAATATTTACAAAAGAATTGAACCATGTAACCATTATCTAGTTGAAAATATGCATGTCCACCACTACAGAATGCTCCCTTATGCTACCTCTTAGCTGATAAGCATTAGAAATATTAAAGCTTCAGTCCCATTACTAGAAATTTTAACTTAATTGAGGTGGGTCCTGAATACTGACATGTATTTTTCCACACGAGGATATTTAATATCTTTAACATGCAAAGGAAGAGAAGTATGCGGTATACACATTGATAGGAGGTTGTCTGGAGCACATGTGAATTAACTTGAGAGAGAAGAAAGCTCTCAGAACATTTTGAAGACAAGGATGGAAGCAAAATATAGTTTGAGGGGAGAGCACTGGCATTTCATGCTAGATTATGTAAAACAACACTATTACTTACTGAAAATATTTTTGGTAAATCTTTCAAGAATAATTTAGATTAAAACAGAGAGAAAAATATGCCTGTAGATATAATGAGATCTCTTTAGGAGATTATTAAAACATGCTTTCCATGCCTGTGGTGTTGCTTCTCTGGAGAATTTATACCTAGCTGTAGTAGACAATCAACCATTAGAATAACTGCCACATAACAGGCATCTGATAAATACTTTTTAACAAATATAGTGGCAAGGTCAGCTTAAATTTAATGTGACTACTGATATATTAAATAAATTACCACCCTTATTTCTCATTTGTATTGTATTTATATTATATATATTACATACATTTACATTTTCTGTTCTTTGGTTCTTTGATGAGCTACTACTATTTTGTCCATTTTCCTGCTCTACTAATTTATTAGTAAGGTATCTGTCACTATCCTTTTAGCAGTTTTTCTACTGACTAAAACATGCATGTAATATGAAATAATACTTTTGCATTTCCTAAAGAAACTGCAACACTCCCTGCAGAAAGTATAAATGCTTTCCTCCTTCCTTTTTTTGGACATTGTTCTTTTGAAATTGTTGTATTGTTGTATGCATGCCACATACAGTAATTTCCAGTATGTTTGAAACCCCACAAGCTTATTATCATCCTGTATATAATTGTATTCATCTAGATTTCACCACTGTTGCTCTATATGCTTTCCTGAATTTTCAAGCTTCCATCTAAAGTCACTTTTCTTTTGCTGAATGAACACCCTTAATTATTATCTTGAATGCAGTTATGCTGATGACAAATTCTTTAATTTTTTCATTATATGCAATTTTTTATCTTTATTTTGGAAGGATATTTTTGCTACATATATAATTAAAGGTTGGCATAAAATACCATCCAATTATCTTCTACCTTCCAATTTAAGTTGGGAAGTTAGTACCAGTTTTATTACTCCACTTTTTTAATGTATCTTTTTGTCTTTGGTTTTCAGCAGTGTCCTATGATGGACCTAGATAGAGTTTTCTTCTTGTGTATGTTCATTGGTATTTATGAAACTTAGATTTGTGAGTTGATATCTTTTATCAAATTTAGAAAATTCTAAGTCATTATGTCTTTAAATACTCCTTCTGTCTCAGCATCTTTCCTCTGCTTCTGGTCCTCTAATCACACACGAATTAAACTTTTCACTGTTAAGTGTATGTTATTTACTTTTGTTTCATCTCTTTATGTTTTTATCTCTGTGTGCTTCAGTTTGTATTTGTTTGATCTTTCAGTTCAGTAACACTTTCCTCCGGTGTCTAATCTGCTTTTAAATCCATATATTATGTTCTTAATTTGTTTTCATTTTAGTTCTAGACTATAAATTCCATTCCATTGTTTTCACATCATCCATTCTATCCTATAATTTCCCATCATGTAATTTAATTTCCTATACATGTTATTTTAAGCATCTATTTGTTAAGTCAATGCCCATAAAGTCTGTGTGTTTATTTCATTTGATGCTTTTTTTTTCTCCCTCTTGGTTTTGGTCAATTACTGTCTCTTTTTCATGACTTTAAGGAAAGTAAATATTAAATATGTGTTTAAAAACTTACTGACATGGTTTGAGGATGCTATCTTCTTTCAGAGAGGATTAACTTTTCCTCTTCTGGGCAATGAGGACCAAACTAAATTATTTTAATCCAGTCATGGATTGAGGGGGTCCAAAACGGGCCTCAATCAAGACTTCTTTATTCCTGGTTTACTCTTACTGCTAGGCGCCGTCCTTTGGGAGTCTACCCTGAGAGGATTCTGAATGCCCTGAACAGCAATTTTTGTTTTCTAGGTCTGAAAGACTACCAGCTGTTCTGTCTAGCTTTTCAGATGCCTCCCTCTAATTCAGCAAATGCTCTACAGCAGTGATTTTCAAATGGGGCAATTTTGTAACATCCTCTCCCCGCAACCAGTAATATTTGGCAATGTCCAGAGATATTTTTGGTTGTCACATTATCTCATGTTGCTGCTTGCATCTAGTGGATGGAGACTAAAGATGCTGCTAAACTCCTTGTAATGTACAAAACTATTCTCCATAACAAATAATTATTTGATATAAACTGTCTATAGAGCTATAGTTAAGCCACTAGTCTTCCTAGAAGAATTGCAGCTTTGCATGTAGTACTCACAGTTTTGGGTCATTTCTGCTTGAAGGGATCATAGTTCTTCATGTCTTTCCTACTTCAATACTTGCAAGAAATTAGTTTTGTTTTTCTATTTCAGTCATGTGATTTTTAAGTTTTTGGGGGAAGAGTTACTCTCTAACTGATCTACTATGGCTGGGAGAAAAACATCACAAATTTAATAATAATTTTGTATCCAGACTTATTAGATATTAAAGAATATTTCACATGAGAAAGAGTCTATGGTGCTAGAGCTTATAGTGCTGATCAAGATAACTTTGGATTGTACAATGAGGAAAAATATCCACAGTGATCAAGAGGGTGGTGTCTAGTTTTAGCAAAATGATTCAAATGAGAGATAACTTTGAAGGCAAAGAAAATGTTTTATGCTCCCCAAATAATATTTCAGTTTTAGATGCAACTTCACAATATTGTTTGATATTAAAATTTTTTTAATGATTAAAGTGTCCAGCTTATAAACTGTAAATTATCCCTCAATAATGGTGGATACCAGTTTAAAGCCTATCAGGGAACGTTTAAGTGTTGAAACACAAGAAGTTCAGTTTAGTTTTGTTAGCCCTCAATTTTAATTTTACTAATTTTGCATTCCTTTCAAAAGAACACCATCAGAATTTAGACTCTCAGGGGTAGTACCACGATAACTTAGTTTACTGGTATCTCACATAGAGATTCATCGTTCCAAGAAAGGTTATCAGTACAAATCTCACTTCTCCCATGATTTTTTTTTCTTCTGATTTTCATGATTACACACTAGGATTTGACAGCCCAGGAACAGAAAAGACCCACAAGTGTTGGGGTGCATATGAATCCAGTCTTAGGCATCTTGAAGTAGATATGGTAAATGTCAGAAATAGCTGAGGCATCTTGACAGTCATTGACAGAGGTAACACTAAAAACATGATTAGTGTAGGTATGGACCCAGGTTGTCAAGAAAATGTTTCAGAAACCAATTTATAGTGAGAAAAATAAAAAATTAAGCTCAAATTATCTATGGTAAAGTTTATCCAATAAAAATGGCAGTTTGAATCAAATAGAAGATCCTATTACAAATATTTGCCATTTCCTTAATTTTTTGTAAATAATGAAAAAACATAATAGTTACTATTAACCTTATGTTAATATTAATACAGTGGCTGATGGTATACAATAAAATAGGGTAACAGTTTTCCTTTTAATGTTCTCTCATCTTTGGTAAATGATGGTGAATTTGAGATCTAAGATAAGACTTTCTATAGACTACAAAATACTGCATTTCTTTTGGTATGAAATAGAAATGCTTGAATTGGTTTTTCTTTAAATAATTTTTGGAAGGTTAATAGGAAAGCTGATACTGTAAGCATAGATGAAAGTTTTATTTAGAAATTTATAATCAACATTGAGAGAAGTCATTCAAACTAATGGGTCCAAAATAGGGAATTCCTAGCAACCAATGATTAAAAATAGGAAACAAAATCTGGATCTTGATCAATTCTCAATTCTTGTGTCATATAACACAGGGTTGGACTATTTATTGCTCTGTATTGTTTGCTCCTTTTAAAAATATTTTTCTGATAGTGTCCTTTTAACCCTTTAATGGCCCATATAATTTCCACTTAGTTGGCTGGTTATGTAAAATTAGGCATATTGACCTAATAGACTACTATTCAACATTAAATACAATGTTTTGCAAGATATTTAACTACATTACATAATTTGAATTACATATTTTTAAATGAAAATGTTGTTTACCAAACAGGAAATATAAGTATGGCAACCACAGCTGAGATCTATGTGGGCATATGTTACATGCATTGCACTACCTGCTTTACATCCATTTATTTATTAGATGTGTATTTATAAATTTCTCCACCAACATTTTTATAGGGACTATTTAAGTGATACTGCAGATGACTTTTAATCTCTTAACAGTTTTCTTTTTAAAAAATTTCTCCAAGATTAGCATTGCCTTTAAAATGAAAAGAATTGGTTGGGAATGGGTGAGGAATATAACTAATGTAATGTTATTAGAAATGCTGGTTTAATATAACTATTAAAATGTATTTGGAAGGAAGTTTAAAACAACGGATAAACTTCTCTCTTTTGCCTTCATTCACATATGTATATGTATGTGTGTGTACATACATATACATGTCTCCTATTTATATAGCTAACCAAGTGTAAGAAACAAACCTATAGGCTGGACTATTTGTTAATGATAAACTAAATTTTTGAAACAAGAAAAAAAAGCCCTTTATCTAATATGACACTTGGCATCAAAATCTGTCACTGAAAGATCCTCTCATTCTTTTTGTCAGTCAGCCTTTCCTTCAGTGATTTAGTGATAGGTCTGGCTCAACTATTGTGAATTTCTTTTTTCATGCCCCTTGTAGTTACTTTTACCCAGTCAAATGAAGTGAAATGCTCTATATTAAGCAAAAAAAATAAAAAATTAATCTAAAAGAGATATCAAGTGTTTTCTATATATCTGAAAATAATTCAGGCATAAAGAACCTTTCTAAATTAAATAAAGTACCTGTGATGATGGGAAGCCTCAATAAGAGCAAGAAATTTATTGAGTCAGGCCTTGGGTTCAGTGCTTGTAATACAAAGACAACTGGAGTGGACTGTGCTTTCTGACATTCATTTATCTGGAGGTTTTTGTTTGCATAAAGCCAGCCCTGTACAAATAGATGTCAGGTGGTCGTCTTCTGTCCTCTCCCAGATTGCTAAAGTATCAGCTGTGTTCACTTCTGCTTGAGGTCTGCCTATCCGCTCTGACTTTGGACACTTAGCTTGCTCTGTGTGCATCTGTTTGTGTACCACATAACCATAGCTATTAGCAGAAAGTGGATTTTTAGAATTCTATTCTTTGCACAGCTCCAACGTGCGATGGCAATGTTTCTGGTGTGTACTGCTACCAGTGAGTGAGCACTTTCTCAAAATTTAATTGCGAAGGTAAAGGATTAAAAAAACCACTTACTGTAGAATGAAAAAACTAAGTGGTGTGAAAGTGTCAGATTTCTTTAAGCTACCCATGACAGCTGGCTACCTGGGATGTAGATAGAACCCATGCAGATATACCTACATCAGGCACACTTAACTGCCTGACTTCATGACAATGAAGCACAATGGAATTCTTGCCTAATCTTTTCCTACTATTGCTTTTGTGTAATATTTCAGTTGGGTAACAACAGATAAATATTTTCCATTTGAATACCTGACTGCTAAATTTATATATCTTTTTAATGAGCGAGAGAGATTTCTAGGCCTACTTTGTTCAGCAAGGATATTTCCCACTTGTTTTCCCTTTATGAATAGGAAGACCCCATTGTTGGGGAAAATGGATGTTAATTAATCATAGTCTACCATGCTTTTTACCGTGTAGTTCAATTTTATTTGAAAAGTGTAATTAGGGTCGAGGTATGGGAAGAGTGAACATTGAAAACACAGCTATTATTTATGACAATACTGAATTCTTATGCAAACCTTTGGAAGGTTTTCGTCTGTTTTCTGCTGTAACATTTTATGGTTGATTAAAGCTGCCAGAACTACATTCAAATTAAATGCTGTGGGAGGTCATTCAGCAATGGAGAAGTATGTGCAGTCAGCCAGCACCTAGCCCTGCTGCAGAAGGCATGGGGGCTCATTATTTCAGCCTTTACTGAGGCTCGGCAATGTTTTATTTTTATCTATCAATATTCAATAAGTATATGTATACATTTGGATTTAATAATGTAAATATCATATTAGAGCCTTAATTTAAATTTTAATTGGTAGACAAAGAATCCAGGATAAAATGGAATTCATTCTTTCTACTAATTCTTAAATTATGAAAATTAAACAATATAACATAAACATTGAGGATAAACAGTTCCCATACAATGAATGCCACTAATGTTCCTATATCATTACAAACATAATTATAATTATTAATAAATGTATATATTTTCTCTTAAAAACTAAATGAGCCTCCATTGTTTCCCATGGCGTCTTTTTTCGAGGTTTTGGCTGCACTAAAATCTTCACAAATTCAAAGGGTTGTCATATAATAAGAATTGTTCTTATAATATATGGAACCTAGGATTTAAATCAGCACACTGCTGTGTAGTAGATGCTCAGTATGTTTGTTTGAAACCAGGTATGTTAACGCTACAGAACAATAGATTTTACACGTATAACGCAAGAAAATAGGACTATCTAAAGACGAGAAATATTGCCCCCAAGGAACAGAGTATCTATTGGGAAATTTTTCGGTCAGTTACAGTTTAATGCCTTTATCAAATTTCAAATGCATTGTTTATAAATATGACTTCAAAAATCTGCTCCATTACTGAGAATTTTTAAACACACACATACAAATGTTAAAAAATTTATTTATGAAGTTATCTGAATTTATCATATCAATTTACTTTTTTCCCCTGGCATTCTTAAAGGTCAATCAGAATACATTTCTTCTCTATCTATCTATCTATCTTACTTTTCTTTTTGTGTGTTTACCAATATCAATAAATACCTGTGCTTCCTTAAAAAATCCATGGGATGTTTAAACATATGCTTACCATAACACTTCAAGGCTTTCTCTGGTATTGTCTATGCACAATTTTCAAATTCCTAGAATGGCTGTTGGTTTTTGTTATAATTTCAGGCTTAGATTTTTAGAGTTTATATTAGTGTCTAAAATATGAATAATTGGTATGTGGCTTCTTTCAAACTTGTAGGTTGACCTTATACCCTTATAACCTGCTTTCATGTTCTGAGATCGGTGTTGGTCATACAAGATTCCTTATATCTGCTTCCTAGTGCCCTTTTGGATATATCCAGAGACTACCTCTGAAAACTGCTGCTTTGATGGCACTCTGCAGACATTTCTCCTGTAACTAGTTACTCTAAGTCACATTACGAGTAAAGAATTATTTATCTATTCATGTCCACTAAAAATGAAGTGATAAAATTAGGAAAATCACCTCTTTGTAATTCTTCCTATAATTGGAATTAGTCAAGGATTTTTAGAAAAACATGGGGGACACAATATTTGCACAACGCCAAAGTAAAACATGATAGATTGCTTACATTTTGCTAAGGGAGAATATTATCTTTAGAATGGAGGGAGCCAGCAATGACTACCTCAGTCTTCACACCCTCACGGAGAGAGCACCTGTCATCACTCCCCATTTGATACAATAAGGATGTAAGAATATCTAAGATTTATTCTAACCAAAAAATGTTTAGCTTAAATCTAATGAAAACTCCAAAAATATCTCCACGTTTAAGGAAATAAAAGTGATGAAGTAAGGTG
Organism: Manis javanica; assembly: GCF_040802235.1. Lineage (NCBI taxonomy): Eukaryota > Metazoa > Chordata > Mammalia > Pholidota > Manidae > Manis > Manis javanica. The sequence goes on from NC_133161.1 coordinate 77,088,542, forward strand.
AAGGACACCATGGGGGATCAATTTGCTAAATCCAAAGTGTGGGACATTGTAAAAGATAATAGCCTTGTGTATTTAAAAAAAAAAAAGTGTCAGGATAAGCTCCTAATAAAAGCCCCTTCCACTGATAAAAGTAAATAAAATATCAAAATTAATTACCTAAAGTTTCTAGTGACTGAACAAAGATACACAGATTTTGGAGGGGAGTTAAAACTTGGAAAATGGACCAGCTTGTGGTGAATTAGTCACTTGTGAGGATTTAAACTGAAGGTAAAACATGATTCATGATGGTGTGGGATGGCAGAAGCTATAACGGAAATCCACTATGCTTCTGGCAATAAGAATTAGAGAAGTTTATGGTGGCCACAGCTACATCCAAGTGAGGACGTTGGATATCCTGGAAGTGGGAAAGCCCAAGGAAGGGAAACCCATGCTCTGCGTTTAATGACTACCAAAGTCTCTTGCTTTCTGACCCACGTACATGTGGGGCATTCTTAAGAAGTGCACTTAGAGGCAAATGAATCGAGATTTAAGCTGCTGCCCAGAAGACAGAAGTTAGAGGCTAACCAATGTAGACTATAAGAAAGTCTCCACAATACAAAATTTACAACATCCAGGAAAATTCTAAATTACTGACACAAGAATACCAAGGAACATATGAGTGTATGTGCTTTGTAAAGTTAATACATATTGTAATTCCCAGAGCAACAATTGAAAAAAAAAAGGAAAAGCTGTATAGTAAAAATCTGAGATAAATCAAACAGATTCTAAAATGATTTAAGGAATCCAAAAGAAGGAAAGAAAGAGGAACCAAGAAATAATAACAACAGAGGGAAAAGCCAGAAGATAAATAATAACATGTTAGATCTAAATCTAATGTTTTTAATAATTGTACAAAAAGCTAATTGACTAAATACAAAGAAGGCAGAGAATATAAGAATGAAGAAAGTGGGGCTCAATTACATGCTATCTGGAAGTAAGAAAGACACAGGGAGGTTCAAAATTAATGGAAGAAAAAGGCACATAATGTATAAACAGTAAGCTTGAAAAGTCTAGTGTGTTATATTAATATCAGATGAAATACACCTTAAGACAGAGTATTCATAGAGATAAAACTATTCATTTCATAATGATAAAATAATTCATAAGGAAGACATGACAATCTATCATGTGTATGTGGCTAATAAAAGCACCTCAAGATACATGAGGCGAAAGTCGATAGAAGGAAAAGGAAATACGTAAATTTCCACAACTACAGTAGGGTATACTTAATACATTTATCTCATCAATTCGTGGAAAAGTATAAAAAATTAGTAAAAGTATAGGTGATTAAAAAAAGTATCACCCATATTGATCTGATTAGTATTTATAAATCACTATGGATAACAACTGTATGATTTTCAAATGCACATAGAATATTTGTCAAGCTAGGCAATATTCTGGACCAGAAAAACAAGACCCAAGAAATTTAAAAGGATTTAAATCATATATATTGTATGACCATAACAAAATTAAATTACAAATTAAAACACCATAAGATACCACCCAAGAAAACCATAAGGATTTTAAAATTAAACAAGAAAATTTTAAACAGCTCATTAATAGAAGGAGAAATCACGGAGAAATGAGAAAATAATTTCAAACTGAATGATGAGAAACTATATCAAAATTTTTTGGGAGGTAACAAAATGCTTAGAGAGAGCTGTGTAATTTTAAGGATTACATGAAAAAGTCCTAAGGAAATTAAATCATTGATGTGTCCACCTAAAGGACCTAGAAAAGAGAAGAACAAAACGAATTCACTTCAAGAAAAAGGAGGAAAATAATGGTGTTAGGAGTGGGAATTTGGTGAAATAGAACAAAGAAAAGATAGAAAACTAATAAAGCTGTGAGCATGTTTAAAACATCAATGAATTTGATAACACTCTAGGCAGGGTGAACAAGAGAAAAAAAAGTACAAATTACTAATATCAGAAATTAAAGAAGTTTAGCACTACAGATTCTATAACCATTAAAAAATGTAATGTTATAAACAATTTTGTGCCAACAAATAGAGTAACAGTAATAAAAGGAAAAACTTCATTGAAAGTCTACAACTTAACAAAATTGACACAATTAAATGAAAAGTATAACCTAGCTTTATGTCTATTTAAAATTTTGAATTTTAAAGAAGCACTTTCCTAGAAACAAACAGTAGGACTAGATAGTTTCACTGATTAATTCTATGAAACATTCAAGAAAGAAATAATGTCAATCTCCTAAAAACTCTTTTGAATGAGGCCAGGATTATCTGGATACCAAACTTGAAAAAGATATTACAGAACAGTAAAATGATGGGTCAAGATGACTTAAGATAGATCCCTCAAATACTAATAAGAAATATTAAAAAATCAATCCAACATATAAGAAGCATATAACAAATATAACAATTAATTTTACCATAGTATGAAACATAAAAGATTTAAGAAATAATCTAATAAAAGTGCAAAACTTTAAAATCAAACTGGTTATCACTTCTGAGTAAAATTACATGAAAACTGAAAACACCAGGTTCATGAGTTAGTAGACTTATTATTTTAAGCCATCAGTCTGCATCAAACCTACCTGTACATACAATAGAATACCAAAAAAAAAATCCCAGCATTCTTTTTAAGGACATCAATAAATTGTTTCTAATGTTTTTTGAAAACTCACAGAAACAAACTTACATTAAAAGAAGAGGAAACTGAAAGGATATATAAAATTTGATTTTAAGATTATAAACTGCTAGTTTTGGATAGTTTCTTATAAAGTTAGGCACACACCCCAACCATATGCCTCAATCATTCCACTCCAAAGTATTTACCTAGGAAAAATAAAAACATGTGCACAAAAATATTTGTTTGTGAGTATTTATACCAGCTTTTTTTTACAGTAGCCCCAATGAGAACTAACCTAAATTCTCATCAAAAGGAAAATGAACTAAAAAAAAGAAAAATGGTGCATTCAATTAAATACTACCCAGCAATGAAAAAGTAACAAACCTCAATATATGTACCATCACAGATACAACTCTAACTCATTATTTTTAAGAGAGCAAAATATAAAGTATACTTATATGATTCCATTTACATGAAATTTGAGAGAATGCAAACTGATCTACAGTAACAGCAAGCAGACCAGCGGTGGTCTGGACTGGGAAACAGAGGGAGGGACATACTGATGAATGATGAGAGTAAGTATTTGAGGATGGTGGAAGTAGTACTCTCTATCTTGATTGTGGCTTTCTTTCCACATATTTATTTGTCCAAATACAATGATGTGTACACTTAAAACAGATGTAGTTTATTGTACTTGACTTAAAATACAATTAGCTTAATTTTAAAAATGTTGAGGCATATTTCATTTCATTTTGGTCAAAGCAATGTTTTGTTGTATTTTCCAAAATCTGAATTAATATAAAACCCTGATGATTTTTTTCTTTTTTACATTTTGCACAAGATACGTGTTTAACTCCTTGTTGAGAATATATGAATGAAGAGCTGTAGTTACTTTGTTTTCTTAACCAATCCTGTTGAAGTCAATGCTTTGCGTGTTGTAACTATGGTAAGATGGAGACTCCTTAAAGATGCTTGCTTTTAAATCACCTGCAGTATTTAAATGTTTCAGTACTGTTGGGAGGATGACCTGATCAAGTATATGTGTTTTGTTTAAGTATTAAATTGTTGTTTGCAAACTTTCTACAAAAACTCACAAATTTTATTTTTATGAAAAAGTCAATGTCATGGAAAAATAAGTAAGTGGGAGCAGGGACTGTTCTATGTTAAAGAGACTAAGGAGATATAACAACCAAATATAAAAACTAATGCTTTCTTGGAACATGTAGGGCAAATGGGTATATATTATAATGTTATAATTTGTTATTAAATAGTTCAGGAGGGAGAAGGAGAGACATATTGGAACATTTTTGCTATAATTAAATTTTGTAAATGGTGTGTTTACAGTTTTTTCCACTTCTATATATTTGAACATTTGCATAATAAAACCACAGAAAAATAGAAATTCTCTTTTCACTATGCAAATAAATAAAAGATGATAAACTAAAGAACTAGATTCACCAAGTCAAAAGTTGACTTTCAATTAAAACTGTCTTTTCACTGACTAGATTAAATTTTTCTAGAACCAATAATCATTGTTTTCAGTAGTTTAGTCAGCTATAAGAGAGACATGAAAAAAGTTGTTGAAATGCCATGGTTCATACAGTATGAGTTTGCTACTAAAAACCATCAAATAATATATTTTCATGTGGATAAAATTTCAAAATTTTAAAACAGTATCAAGAGAAACAAAACTATATTATCTTTTCACAAATTTACTCAGCTATAAAGATCACAAACTGAGATGCCTATAAATCTTTCATGAAGATATTTTGAGAATTTTATTTGCAAATCACTGTTTTTTTCTCAATTTTCAATTTTTTTTTTGGATAATTATTTTGTATTGAGGGGTAGTTGACACACAGTATTACATTAGTTTCAGGTGTACAACACAGTGATTCAACATTTATATACATGACAATTCTAGCTACCAGCTATCACCATACAAAGTTGTTACAATATTTTGACTATATTCCTTATGCTATACATTACACCCCGGTTACTTATTTATTTTACAATTGGAAGTCTGTACTTTTTTCTTTTTTACTGAGAGGGCATCTCTCATATTTATTGATCAAATGGTTGTTAACAACAATAAAATTCTGTATAGGGGAGTCAATGCTCAATGAACAATCATTAATCCACCCCAAGCCTAATTTTCGTCAGTCTCCAATCTCCTGAAGCATAATGAACAAGTTCTTACATGGAGAGCAAATTTTACATAGTGAATAAGTAACATGGTGAACAGTACAAGGGCAGTGATTACAGAAACTTTCAGTTTTGATCACGCATTATGAACTATAAACAATCAGTTCAAATATGAATATTCGTTTGATTTTTATACTTGATTTATATGTGGATCCCACATTTCTCTCTTTATTATTATTATTTTTAATAAAATGCTGCAGTGGTAGGTAGATGCAAGATAATGGTAGAAAACATAGTTTAGTGTTGTAAGAGAGCAAATTTAGATGATCAGGTGTGTGCCTGTAGACTAGGTGTTAATCCAAGCTAGACAAGGGCAATAAAACATCCACGGATGCAGAAAATTTCTCTCAGAACAAGGGGGGTGAGGTTCTAAGCATCACCTCTGTTGATCCCCAATTTCTTACCTGATGGTCCCCCTGCAACTGTGCCTGTCTTAGGTTGTTCCTCCCTTGAGGAACCTTACCCGTCTCTGGCTAAACAGTCATCTTCCGGGCCCATACAGGGAAATGTAAAGTTGGTAAGTGAGAGAGAAGCCATATTGTTTGAAAAGGTTAGCTTTTTACTTCTTTGCAGATTTATGACCTGTGGCTTCTATGCCCAGCATTTGTCTTGAGGTATCTTTACCACTTGGAGGAATTATGATACTCGGTAAATTCGATATGAGGCACGAATTCTCTATAAGGGTTGTAATTAGGAAGGAAGAAGAAAAGCTATAGAAGTAGCAGGCGGAAGAAAACATGGGAAGATTGATTATTTCTTTGACATATCTTCTTGTAGAGTAACTTCAGCATGTATAGGTTGTAACCTACTAATTAAATTGTGCACACACATTAACATAATAGGAGTACAGTTAAATAACCAAAGCAGACCTATAAGTACCAGCCATCTTGGGTGAAATCAAGAAAACCAGTTAGGCACCTTAGGCATTTGTGAAAACTTGTCTATGATATGGTGGGTATTGTCCAACTGTACTTGAACAGTCTGAGAGAAATCAGACAAATTAAAACAACCCATTCCTGGGGACTGTTCACATCCCATATGTTCTTTTAACAGTAGATAGTCTGTAGTCGTAAGATTTTGGAGCGCTACAATTTGCACTTCTCCTAATTCTTGGTTGATTTCCAAAAGTATAGATCCAGTCAAATTTGTTGTTTTACTGTATGCACAGGCCAGCTTAGATATCTCCTTCTTCATTCCCATGGCAAGTCCAGGAACCGGTGGGATGGATGCAGCTACAGCTGTAGCAGCGCCTGGATCTTTGTTGAGAATTTTGGATGATCATCTTCTGGTATGAGTCTTCCAGAGAGTGCTGATGTTGGAAGTTCTTTTTCATATTGTATCTTAGTTCATTTTCTGGGTAGCCAAATTAGGCTTTGATCCTCTGTATAAACACAAACAGACCCTTTGCCTACACTTTGATATGCCCTTTATACCGTTGTGTAGAACTCATTGGAGGTCACCACACAGGAACTGCTTTTTTTATTTATTTTTTAAGAGAAAGGAGTATTATCAGAAAAATGTACCTCCATAGCTGATCATCTGACACCCTTTAAGTGATCAAAATTAAGGATATTTAAAGCATGCATTAATTGTTGATTTACAGTTAGTTTTATCCTATCAGGGAGTAATCCCCCTTTTCTTTCTTTCTTTTTTTTTGTTATCATTAATCTACACTTACATGACAAATATTATGTTTACTAGGCTCTCCCCTATACCAGGTCATCCCTATAAACCCCTTTACAGTCACTGTCCATCAGCATAGCAAAATGTTGTAGAATCACTACTTGTCTTCTCTGTGTTGTACAGCCCTCCCCTTTCTCCCACCCCCCATGCATGCTAATCTTAATGCCCCCTTTCTTCTCGCCCCCCTTATCCCTCCCTGCCCACCCATCCTCCCCAGTCCCTTTCCCTTTGGTACCTGTTAGTCCATTCTTGGGTTCTGTGATTCCACTGCTGTTTTGTTCCTTCAGTTTTTCCTTTTTTCTTATACTACACAGATGAGTGAAATCATTTGGTATTTCTCTTTCTCCACTTGGGTTATTTCACTGAGCATAATACCCTAGAGCTCCATCCACGTTGCTGCAAATGGTAGGATTTGCCCTCTTCTTATGGCTGAGTAGTATTTCATTGTGTATATGTACCACATCTTCTTTATCCATTCATCTACCAATGGACACTTAGGTTGCTTCCAATTTTTGGCTATTGTAAATAGTGCTGTGATAAGCATAGGGGTGCATCTGTCTTTCTCAAACTTGATTGCTGCATTCTTAGGGTAAATTTCTAGGAGTGGAATTTCTGGGTCAAATGGTAAGTCTGTTTTGAGCATTTTGATGAACCTCCATACTGCTTTCCACAATGGTTGAACTAATTTACATTCCCACCAGCAGTGTAGGAGGGTTCCCTTTCTCCACAGCCTTGCCAACATTTGTTGTTGTTTGTCTTTTGGATGGCAGCCTTCCTTACTGGTGTGAGGTGATACCTCATTGTAGTTTTAATTTGAATTTCTCTGATAATTAGCGATGTGGAGCATCTTTTCATGTGTCTGTTGGCCATCTTTATTTCTTTTTTGGAGAACTGTCTGTTCAGTTCCTCTGCCCATTTTTTAATTGGGTTATTTGTTTTTTTTGTTGAGGCATGTGAGCTCTTTATATATTCTGGACGTCAAACCTTTATCGGATCTGTCATTTTCAAATATATTCTCCCATACTGTAGGGTTCCTTTTGTTCTATTGTGGTGTCTTTTGCTGTACAGAAGCTTTTCAGCTTAATATTGTCCCACTTGTTCATTTTTGCTGTTGTTTTCCTTCCCCGGGGAGATATGTTCAAGAAGAGGTCACTCATGTTTATGTCTAAGAGGTTTTTGCCTATGTTTTTTTCCAAAAGTTTAATGGTTACATGACTTACATTCAGGTCTTTGATCCATTTTGAGTTTACTTTTGTATATGGGGTTAGACAATAGTCCTGTTTCTTTCTCCTACATGTAGCTGTCCAGTTTTGCCAGCACCATCTGTTGAAGAGACTGTCATTTTGCCGTTGGCCATGTCCATGGCTCCTTTATCAAATATTAATTGACCATATATGTCTGGGTTAATGTCTGGATTCTCTACTCTGTTCCATTGGTCTGTGGCTCTGTTCTTGTGCCAGTACCAAATTGTCTTGATTTCTATGGCTTTATAGTAGAGCGTGAAGTTGGGGAGTGAGATTCCCCCTACTTTATTCTTCTTTTTCAGGATCGCTTTGGCTATTCGGGGTCTTTGGTGTTTCCATATGAATTTTTGAATTATTTGCTCCAGTTCATTGAAGAATGTTGCTGGTAATTTGAGAGGGATTGCATCAAATCTGTATATTGCTTTGGGCAGGATGGTCATTTTGACGATATTAATTCTTCCTAGCCATGAGCATGGGATGATTTTCCATTTGTTAGTGTCCCCTTTAATTTCTCTTAAGAGTGACTTGTAGTTTTCAGAGAATAAGTCTTTCACTTCTTTGGTTAGGTTTATTCCTAGGTATTTTATTCTTTTTGATGCAATTGTGAATGGAGTTGTTTTCCTGATTTCTCTTTCTGTTGGTTCATTGTTAGTGTATAGGAAAGACACAGATTTCTTTGTGTTAATTTTGTATCCTGCAACTTTACTGTATTCCGATAGCAGTTCTAATAGTTTTGGGGTGGAGTCTTTAGGTTTTTTTATGTACAGTATCATGTCATCGGCAAATAGTGACAGTTTAACTTCTTCTTTACCAATCTGGATTTCTTGTATTTTTTGGTTTTGTCTGATTGCCATGGCTAGGATCTCCAGTACTATGTTAAATAACAGTGAGGAGAGTGGATATCCTTGTCTAGTTCCCGATCTCAGAGGAAAAGCTTTCAGCTTCTTGCTGTTAGATATAATGTTGGCTGTGGGTTTATCATATATGGCCTTTATTATGTTGAGTTACTTGCCCTCTATTCCCGTTTTGCTGAGAGTTTTTATCATGAATGGATGTTGAACTTTGTCAAATGCTTTTTCAGCATCTATGGAGATGATCATGTGGTTTTTGTCTTTCTTTTTGTTGATGTGGTGGATGATGTTGATGGACTTTCGAATGTTGTACCATCCTTGCATCCCTGGGATGAATCCCACTTGGTCATGGTGTATGATCCTTTTGATATATTTTTAAATTCGGTTTGCTAGTATTTTGTTGAGTATTTTTGCATCTACGTTCATCAGGGATATTGGTCTGTAGTTTTCTTTTTTGGTGGGGTCTTTGCCTGGTTTTGGTATTAGGGTGATGTTTGCTTCATAGAATGAGTTTGGGAGTATCGCCTTCTCTTCTATTTTTTGTAAAACTTTAAGGAGAATGGGTATTATTCTTCCCTGTATGTCTGATAAAATTTCGAGGTGTATCCATCTGGCCCAGGTGTTTTGTTCTTTGGTAGTTTTTTGATTACCGCTTCAATTTCGTTGCTGGTAATTGGTCTGCGTAGATTTTCTGTTTCTTTCCGGGTCAGTCTTGGAGGGTTGTATTTTTTAGGAAGTTGTCCATTTCTCCTAGGTTTCCCAGCTTTTTGGCATATAGGTTTTCATAGTACTCTCTAATAATTCTTTGTATTTCTGTGGAGTCCGTCATGATTTTTCCTTTCTTGTTTCTCATTCTGTTGACTTATGTTGACTCTCTTTTCCTCTTTATAAGTCTAGCTAGAGGCTTATCTATTTTGTTTATTTCCTCAAAGAACCAGCTCTTGGTTTCATTGATTTTTGCTATTGTTTTTTTCTTCTCAATTTTATTTATTTCTTCTCTGATCTTTATTATGTCCTTCCTTCTGTTGACCTTAGGCCTCATTTGTTCTTCTTTTTCCTATTTCTATAATTGTGACATTAGACCATTCATTTGGGATTGTTCTTCCTTTTTTAAATATGCCTGGATTGCTATATACTTTCCTCTTAAGACAGCTTTTGCTGTGTCCCACAGCAGTTGGAGCTTTGTGTTGTTGTTGTTTGTTTCCATATAATGCTGGATCCCCATTTTGGTTTGGTCATTGATCCATTGACTATCTAGGAGCGTGTTGTTAAGCCTCCTTGTGTTTGTGAGCCTTTTTGCTTTCTTTGTACAGTTTATTTCTAGTTTTATGCCTTTGTGGTCTGAAAAGTTGGTTGGTAGGATTTCAATCTTTTGGAATTTACTGTGGCTCTTTTTGTGGCCTAGTATGTGGTCTATTCTGGAGAATGTTCCATGTGCACTTGAGAAGAATCCTCTTGCTTTTGGATGTAGAGTTCTGTAGATGTGTATTAGGTCCATCTGTTCTAGTGTGTTGTTCAGTGCCTCTGTGTCCTTACTTATTTTTTGTCTGTTGGATCTGTCCTTTGGAGTGAGTGGTGTGTTGAAGTCTCCTAGAATGAATGCATTGCATTCTATTTCTTCCTTTAGTTCTGTTAGTATTTGTTTCAGATATGTTGGTGCTCCTGTATTGGGTGCATATATATATGTTTATAATGGTTATATGCTCTTGTTGGACTGAGTCCTTTATCATTATGTAATATCCTTCTTTGTCTTTTGTTACTTTCTTTATTTTGAAGTCTGTTTTGTCTGATACCAGAATTGCAACACCTGCATTCTTCTCTGTTGTTTGCATGAAATATCTTTTTCCATCCCTTGACTTTAAGTCTGTGCATGTCTTTGGGTTTGAGGTGAGTCTCTTGTAAGCAGCATATGGATGGATCTTGCTTTTTTATCCATTCTATTACTCTGTGTCTTGTGATTCGTGCATTCAGTCCATTTACATTTAGGGTGATTACTGAAAGGTATGTACTTATTGCCATTGCAAGTTTTAAGTTTGTGGTTACCAAAGGTTCAGGGTTAGCTTCTTTACTATCTTACTGTCTAACTTAACTCACTTGTTGAGCTATTATAAACATGGTCTGATGATTCTTTATTTCTCTCCCTTCTTATTCCTCCTCCTCCCTTCTTCATATGTTGGGTGTTTTGTTCTGTGTTCTTTTTAGGAGTGCTCCCATCTAGAGCAGTCCCTGTAGGATGCCCTGTAGAGGTGATTTGTGGCTGGAAAATTCCCTCAACTTTTGCTTGTCTGGGAATTGTTTAATCCCTCCGTCATATTTAAATGATAATCGTGCTGGATACAGTACTTTTGGTTTGAGGCCCTTCTGTTTCATTGCATTAAGTATATCATGCCATTCTCTTCTGGCCTGTAGGGTTTCTGTTGAGAAGTCTGATGATAGCCTGATTGGTTTTCCTTTGTAGGTAACCTTTTTTTTCTCTCTGGCTGCCTTCAATACTTTGTCCTTGTCTTTGATCTTTGCCATTTTAATTATTATGTGTCTTGGTGTTGCCCTCCTTGGATCCCTTGTCATGGGAGTTCTGTGTACCTCTGTGGTCTGAGAGGCCATTTCTTCCCCTTGTTTGGGGAAGTTTTCAGCAATTATTTCTTCAAAGACACTTTCTATCCCCTTTTCTCTCTCTTCTTTTTCTGGTACCCCTATAATGCTGATATTGTTCCATTTCGATTGGTCACTCAACTTTCTTAGAATTCTTTCATTCCTGGAGATCCTTTTATCTCTCTCTGCATCAGCTTCTCTGCATTCCTGTTCTCTGTTTTCTAGTCCATTAATGGTCTCTTGCATCTCATGCATTCTGTTTTGAAGTCCTTCCAGAGCTTCTTTTATTTCTGTATTCTCCTTCCTTAGTTCTTGCATATTTCTCTGCAAGTCCATCAGGATGGTTATGGCTTTTGTTTTGAGTTCTTTTTCAGGAAGACTGTTTAAATCTATCTCCCCAGGTTCCTTCTCAGTGGAAGATGTAGCAGATGCTGAAGCTGTCTGGGTTAGTCTTGTCTGGATCATATTTTTTTGCCTTTTCATGTTGATAGGTGCTATTGACTGTCAGCTGGGAGGGCCAAGCATTTCACTTGCTACTGGCCTTTCTTTACTGGGACAACTGCGACCCCTAGTGGCTTGTGTTGTGTAATTGCGTGTAGACTGGGTCTTTGTGTCTTGCCTGGCCAGTGTTGAGGAAGCTCCCTTTCTGAGGGTGTATCCTGCCTTAGGCTGCTTCTCTGCTTTCGCAGTGCCCCGGAGGGGTAATGGATGGAGGGCTGTTTGGCTGTTTACCTCTGTGAGGGGTCTCAGAGCTGTTGCCCAGGGGGTTAGTGTGCCCAGTTTACCCTGTAATTTCCATCCATTGGGCTGTGACCTGTGTTGTTTCTATACAGCTGTTGCATCCCTGTCCCTTTAAGACTTTCAAAAAGCACTCGCTTTTCTTTGTCACAGGGGCATCAGCTTCAGAAACTGCTCAGAGGTCTTGCTGCCCTGTTTCCCTAGTTTCCAGCCCTCCATGCATGCACTGTGTCTGCACTCTGGTGCGGGTGGCTGGGGCTGGGTGTTTAGCAGTCCTGGGCTCCCTCTTCTGCTGGGAGCTGGGGGGAGGCGTTCTCCAGTTCCGCCGGGCCAGGGCTTTTATCTTACCCCTTTCACCAGGTGCTGGGCTCTCGCACATGTGGATGTAGTCTGGCTGTTGTCCTGTGTCTTCTGGTCTCTCTTTTAGGATTAGTTTTATTTGTTGTATTTTCAAAAATGTATATGTTTTTGGGAGGAGATTCCCACTGTCCTACTCATGCTGCCATGTTGGCTCTGCCCTCCCAAATCACTTATTTTTATAAAAGGCAAAATTGGGAACAATGCTGACAAACACTAACCCCAAAATATCTAAAAAACAGTGTCATGTTGTATAACTGCTTGGTTTCAAACAAGTTTTCAAAAGTCAGGGGGTTAAAAATAAAATTGTTACAATGGTATTCTCAAAATATTTTTTAAATGGCCCTGACAATCTTTCCTATTCTCTACTTTTACCATCAAGAAGTGGGTGGGTGGGGGGGTCTGTGTTCCCTCCCTTTGAATCTGGGCAGGCTTGTGACTCCTGAAGACATATGGCTATGTGACCTCTGAGACTGGGTCAAAAAAAGTCCAAACAGTTTCTGTCTGGTTTTCTTGAAACTTTTACTGTTTGAAACCAGTCACTGCTCCAAAAGGAAGCCCAAGCAGAGGCCCACTTGGAAAGGAATAGAGTACCTGAAGCACTACCCTCACTGAACTGCTAGCTGAGAGCCAACACCATCTTGGCAGCTATGGGTGTGAGTCATCTGAGGAGGAACTCCTCCAGTCCCTTGCTGAACCACCTGGTGCTGCTGAGATAATCTGTACACCTTGACCTGATGAAAATGCAGAATTGTGAGCAAAATAAGTGAATATTGTTGTTTTTAGCTTCCAAGTTTCCAGATGGTTTATTATGCAGCAATAGATAATGGATCTGTCAACAAAAACTTAATCACATATTAAGTGGAACAAAAAAATGCCTTCATGAATACCACTGTTCCTGTATACGTCTTCTTATACACTGCCATAAATAATGCCATTTTCTCTTCATGGCAGATGTCATAAGAGTTGGCAATATCTATACTCATGATATGTACATTCACATGGGGTAATTCTTAGAAAGCCTTCTGTCAAAAGTTCATGAAATCATGTAGTTACAAACTGAAACAGTGCCGAGTCATTTGCCCATAAATGGTCAAAGGAGACCATTCTTATGATTCTCACAGCAGCTCTTTACAAATTCAAATTAGGTGAAGTATAGGATAGCTCATCCTGAACTCCAAGGAACTACACAAATAAATTTTCTGTTAAAATTAAGATTACTGAAATGTTGCTCTATTAATCTTAGTTTTTACTCTGCCCTTTAAGAGTCCAGGATGAGAGAATTGGTTTGAAGAGTCTAAGTGAATTAGGTCTAGACTAAGGCAGAGTCTTGGGTTGTTTACAGGAAGCTGCAAAAGATTTTGCTTTTTCATTTTAAGGGAAATTACTTTTTTGAAACCTTTATATGCTACCTTGGCTATATTCTGAGAATAAAAAGCTTCGGGTTCAAAAAGTACTCTGATTTTGCTGTGCTCAGTTTAATCTGCCTTTAAAAATTCCAAACAACTTTCTTCTTGTGTCTTAAAAACATTCACAATCATGGAATAACATTTTTATATATTTCAGTAATACTTTTCTTTCAGTTTATTTCATTTCCCAACAGAGAGTTGTAAAGAGCTAGCCTCTATTTAGTAACACTTGCTTCTAAAAATACATCTTATCTTTTGGAAAAAAAGACTAGTTCATAAATTTTCCAAATGGAAAGGAAAAAAAGAACATTGAGAACATAATGATTATAAATATTTAAATATTTTAAAAGTCACCTGATCGCTACCCTAGTCAGGTGATTTTTCTTCCTGCTGGGAATGTGCAGGATTTTTTTTTATTATGTATGCATGTATTTTATTTATTTATTTAGCATATTTCAGGAATGTTGGCTACAGAATACATGGCTATTTTAAATAGGCAGTTCCAGTCTTTTCTGGGATGATGTTAAACAGCAGATTTATCAGAAATGGCCATACTCCAGATAACAATGAGTATTTGCAAAAAGATAGAACATGCAAATTTGGAGTCTGCTCAGTTTTTCAAATGGGTATCTGAAGGGCATTTGTTATTTTGGTAAGCTAAAATCCTCGAGATATTAGTAAGCTCAAGTTGATAATCTTTTCCATTTGGTAGGAGCTGAACAACCCTTTCACTCATTCCTTGCCCTCATATACTCATTAATTCAAGCACACTATTTCACTCTTTCAGTCTTTTCCCTGTGCCAGTCCTGAATGAGGGGCTGAGGTTACAGGGACACTGTGACTAGACTCTGCCGCAGGAGCTCATGGTACTGAGGGCAGACGGATGTGATACCAGGAGGTGTTTGACCACTTGTTTTCCTTCCCCGGGCTGCAGTGCAGGGTCCGCAGGCCTTTCTTTCATTAACTAACTGGCTATCCTTCCTCCAAAATGTGTTGGTCTCGGTCTAGAGATTTAACACTACAGGGTTCTCATCTCATGACTTCCTAAATTTCTCTTTAAACAATCATAAGACTTTGAAAACTTTAATGAAACACAATTCTGAGTCTTTGGATGTATGAAGTACTCAATCTTTGTTATTAGTCATGCAGGTTTATAAATAGCTTTGCCTTATTAATGAGATTTTCTAAACCTAGCAAATTTCTTTCATTATTTACTCCTTTCTACTATATATCTATCTATCCAGCTATCTACAAAATGTGTTTGTATGTTTATTTTTCTCATAGTTAAATATTTTAAGTGCAAGTACTTTTTTGTGGGAGTGGGGGGGGAGTCCTGTGTTTAACTTCAGTCAGACACAGGAAATTTCAACTTACACCTTCACTTCAGAGGGAACCTTCTACAATCTTGAGATAATTATTTTAATCTTATATATTGCCTTTGGTCCTAAACAAAATCTTCTTGGGAAAGTTAGCAGTGTTACATGTAAAATATATGGACCATTAATTGACAATATTTTAGTTGCATATGGAAATGAACCCACAATAACAGCCTATGATTCACACAACTGGGAAACCCAGGGATAGGACTGCTTTCAAATGAGACTTGACTCAGGATCTAAATTAGGTTCTCTCTTCTGTGTACTAACTTGGGATGGGAGTAGGATTTGGTGATTATTTTATATTAATCATTGCCTACTTCTGGAGCTGAGTAGACTTATCCCCTCCAAAACTATAAGGATCAAGACAGGCAGTTCTCTTCTGTCAGGAAAAGTGTGATTATTGCATATTGGCAGGCAAAAAGGTCATCTCACAATTTTGTTCCAGTTTGGCATTTTCTCTACTTGTTTTTCTTGTAAACTAGTGAAATAACAGAAACTAGTCAAATTAACAGAACAACTAATTGAACACTAAATGTAGATGCGTATAACTCCTAAAACAGTCATCTTTGTTTCTAGAAACATGTAATCTATAATATGTGCATAAATTCATGAGTGGAAATCATGATTGCTAACACACAACCTCTTTTTAATTGGTCAAGCCTTAGGTCACTTCACAGGATGGACTGGTACTGAATGCAGTAAAAATATTCATTTAGAAAAGGACATCAAAAATAATCTTTCAATTGGTTTAAATAGAAATAAACTAAGACCTTTTCATAGGTTTCTTTTTTTTTTTAAGAGGGCGGTACAACAGAGCATCTCGACTAATGTAAGAAAATTGCAAATCAATTGTCCTCCAGCACATGTATGAATCAACTGATGCTCTTTCTATCAGAGAAGATTCCATCAGAGAAAACAATCTTTCCCTTCTATCTTGTCTCATTTCAAAAGCCCAAGAACATTTGTCTAGGTTAGGACTCTTATTTCTAGAAAAGATAGACCTTATGACTCTTTTCAATCAGTACTTGAATTGCATTTTCCAGGATCCCTTAAGAGCATGCATCTTTAATGTTCTCTTAATTTGTCAAGCTCTTGAATCTCGTGAATATTGAAAGTTACCAGAGAGTCTGCCAAACCTAGAGACATAACTAAGTCAGAGAGTACATTTCTGAGATCCAATTCCAAGATCCAAAAAGTATTTTACCTCCATCAAATTGTTTTGGATCTTTTCATATATTCAACAAGTGTTTATTAAGTACCTTGAGGAACTGTTTCTCTATTAGGTGCTTGAGATATGGAAGTCTGTTTTAAAAGAGCTTAAGTGCTATATAAAGACAGATAATAATGAACAAGAAATTTCAGAAAAATACAAACATTGTACAGAAAGTAAATTAGGGTGACACTACAGAGAGTAGCTGGGTAGAAAATACTAATTTAGAATAGGTGTTCATGAAATGCTTCTCCTAGCATGTGACATCTGAATCAGGAGTGAATGATGTAAAGTAGCCAATCATGTACAATCTGGGAATTAAATATCCCAGGATATATTTCACAATAAATAAATATCATGTTTTGGAATTTGGCAATGTAAAATACAGCCTAGACTTCTATTCATGCATCAACAATGTTTATACAAAAATGTTTAGGTAAATAAATCTTCCAATTCCAGCATTCTTTAAAATATGGAATTATAATAAAATGACTTAAATAAAGACCAGTGTGTAATACCTGATACTGTTTACAATAAAAAATAGAGGGTTAGTTCTTAATACTTGTTATATAAACATACACATATTGTTTCAAACTATGTCTAGGTTTCTGATAAGATTAAGCTGATATGTCTCAGTCAGTGTTCTCTTACTAAAAAGAAACTTCTCTTTTAAATGCCTGTACCAATTTGACTGCTTTTTCTACTTCAGATACTCTGAAAAAGCCTTAGCTGTCTTAATAACTTTCAGAGAATGTTGAGATATATATTTTAGACTGGTTTAAAAGCAATACATTTCCTTTTTAACTTACTCTGCCAGTATTATTTTCACTAAGTCTGATTCTCTGTGTAATGGAAGAGATGACTTGGCTGATAAGTTTAAGACAGAACAAGGCTGTCTGAAATTCCAATGGCAAAGTCAAGATAATCTTCATCAATCTACTCAAAGTGAATTTCTAGAACATTAAGAGATATGCTAGCATTTGTCTTTGTGGTGTTATGTCTGGGCAATCAATGATTCAATTATATTTTCTTAATATGCTAAAATCTCCAATAAGCCAAATTACCAAATTGAAAGAAGTCATAGGAATAGCATACTTCAAAAAGCAAATAGATGCAGTCACATACAAACATGGAAAATTATTTTTCTAACAGCATGTTAGAAAAGTTTTATATTAGACCATAAAGCTAATAGAAAATGTAAATTAGGAGATGTAACTGCTTCTGATTGACTTTTCATATCTTTTGGTTTTCAAAATATCTTGATTAGCCCCATTTTATAGAAGAAACTGAGATTCAGAGTTTACAGAATATCACTGGGTAGGCTGAATAATCTTTGGATAGATTTAACAATATTCAGGTCCTAATCCCTATGAGTAGCTATAAAAGGCCAGGAAACAAGATTACCCCCTGTAAAGTCCAGAGGAGCACAGTCCTGCTGACAGCTTGATTTTCGCCCAGTGAAACTGAATCTGATTTCAGACTTCTGGTCTATAAAAGACTGTTGTGTTGTTCTAAGCCATCAAGTTTATGGTAATTTGCTAGAGTAGCCATGGGACACTAATACAGTCATAAAGTTAAACACCTTGAATCTCAGATTGGAATGAATCAGTCCATTTTTTAATATACTGTAACCTTGTTATGTTGCTTTACAGAAGAGACTGTTTAGTAGCAAATTTATAGCAACTGACTAGGTAAATTGTTCATTTGAATTTATAATTTCATGACAGTGTCTTAATTTATAGATCTGGTAAACACATCTACTTTAAAATACTGGCTTCTTCATCTGAAATTGGATCAGTTATAAAGTGTTTTGAAAGATGAAACATAAGCCTTGGCAAATTATTTACACTAGATATTTCTTCAGATAAATTTCCTTTAGGGGAAACTTAGAGAATATATACTCTTTAATTTGTTAGATAGTCATAATTTATATTCAATTTATAGAAATTATATAGAATTTCTATTATATATTATGATTTACATTACATATTCCATTTATATATAATATTATATCATATTCAAGTTCTCTTAGATAAATCAACATTCTGCAATGAAATAAGATGTTTAGTGGCATAATCATTCCACCAATAATCAATGCTATGTTGAATTTTTGGTAGATGAGGAGTTGTGCAGAGTGGCATCTTTTGTTTACTACTCTGGAAAATACTAGAAAGATAGGAAGAGAGGGGGTTCAAAGGCAAAGCTTAAGGAATAAAGGGCACATCACTAATAAATTGTATTAAGCAATTTATCAAGTCACTGATTGCTTTTTTGGAGCTGAGTCAAAAATTGAAAAATCTCTTTTGGGGTAATGTCATTGCTTCTGGAAGAGGGAATGACAAAAAACACAGGATCTCACCCAGGAAAAGATCTACTTATTAGTCAGATTTCAGAAAAGGAAGAATAAAATAGGATTAAAAGCCAAGGACATTGGGTATTTGGGTGGGAGGACAGATAGGATGAGAGCTTGGAATAAAAGACACAGAGCTGAGGAAAAGCAATGAGGAGTTTGAAACCAAGAGCTCATTAAGGGCAAAGACTGTATCTATCATTAAAAAAAAAAAAATTCAGCACCTGCCAAGGACATGTGAAAGTAAAGTTTTAGGCTAAATAGTCAGAACTGAAACAGCATTGTTTGAATGAGCAGCAGTAGTAAGGTTGAGCACAAGAATTCAAGGTGGTTAAATTCTTTCTGCTTCAGGTCAAGTTTGATCCCAGAAATTGAGGTCAAACTGAGCCTGAGGTGGTACTCAAGAGCACCATTCTAATGTGAAAAGCAACTTGCAATTCCAAAGGTTAGGAATTCTGGCTGGGTCAGAAGTGCTATGTTTTTCATTGCACCAAGAAATGGTAAAGGACTTAAAAATTTATTGAATACATGGAGAGTTTACTTTTATAAGTCAAACTATAAACTACCACATAAAACAAAAAGTCTTAATACTTCTTCAGAACTTATAAAGCAAGAACCTTGATATGTGTTATCAACTGTCAGAAAGCCTCTCGGTAGGAATGCACTTAACAAAGGGAAGTGGCATGAGGTAAGGTTGAAGAGAGGCAAGGGCCAAATCTTTTAGGGCTCCGTTGGTCATGGGAAAAGTATGGACACTATTCTAACTGCAAATGGAAGCCACTGGATAACTTTGGGTAGCAGAAGTATATTACATGACCACATTCCTAAAGATCAGTTTGATTATCCCGTGGAAGATGAATTAGAGAGGGCAAGAGTGAAAGAGAAACCTTTTAGGAGGACATTGCAGTATTCCACATGGAAAATGATGATGACTAACATAATAGAAGTGCAGTTAAAGAGAAAATTTTATAATGTATTTTTAAGTTGAGGCGCGAGAATTTGTCACTGAGAAGTGACATATATGTTTGTATGAATATGCTTGACAATGAGAGGGAAGAATTCAGATTAAAATAATCAGGTGGCATGTCTAGGAATTCACTGATGTGAGAAAGTGTGTGGAAAAATGGGATTTTCACTGAATTCAGTGGAAAAACAGGAAGGAGAATCAAGAACATGTTTTGTTAAATTTGTCATGCAGAGGAGACATTTCAGTGGAAACAGCAAGTAATCAGGGAGATGTATAGGCTATACATTTCACTGTATAAGGCTAGTTAAGTGAGGTACTTATTTGAGAATTGCCATCTTATATGTGGTATATATACAAAGCCATGTGAATTTGTAAGGTCACCTTATGAAAGAGGATATAGCAGGAAGAAAAGAAAACACACCAATAAAACCTAAAGAAGCCCCCTGAGAAGAAGACAGCAAATGAAACCCGAGAAAGAATGACAAATAAAATAGGAAAAAAACACAAGAAGAGTGAAACATCATGGAAGGCGAGGGAAGAGGTATTTTAAGAATTCAGTGGTCAGTGTAGAAAACAATGAGAGGATGTCTGTGGTGAGGACAGGAAAACATCTCCTGGAACTGACCAAAGGAAGGTTGTTAGTTATGTGGACAAGTGAAACTTGAATGGACTATGGTGCTCACAACTATTCTGAAGTATAATCTGAGACTGATTATAACCACACTAGTGGGGGGGGGTGAGGATTTAATAACACCGGTAACTGTTAAGCCACTGTGTTGCATACTTGAAACCAATATAAGATTGTTTACCAACAATACTTCAATAAAAATAAATATAAAAAAACAGTGAATGTGAAGTACTGGAATAATACATATACAATATTGTTGAGAAATTTTCCTTAGAATGGGAATACAGAAATTGAATGGTTGCTGGAAATATATGCATCTGTTAAGAGAGAATACATTTTCAAGATGGTCAATATTATAACATGCTTATATATTGATGAAACAAATTGGTAAAGAGGGAGATACTGATGGTGCAGGAAAAAGAAGGTATACTTACAAGAGGTAAGACTTGGAGAAGGCAAAAGTAGCACAGTCCTTTGTGGGGAGCATATGTGGGAGAGCTGCCCTTCAGAAAAAGCAACATTTCCTCTACTACCACAGGAGATAAGACAGCAGAATCTAAGCAAACACAAGTATATTTTACATGGGATGGTGAATCCTTCCCATTGATTATTTCTGTTTTCTTAGTTATCAAATGAAGTCATCAGCTGATTGGAATGGGGGAGAAGGCTATGCTATGAAAGATTTATAGAGCTTATCTGCTGAAATATCTACAGAACCAAGACTAAATCCTAGCACATAGAAATCCTCACAGTTGTGTGTTGAAGGAATGACTGGAAGGAAAGAAAAAGAGAAAGGAAGCTGTTAAGCTTGGACAGTAAAAAAGTTGGCAGGTAAAGGATATATAACAGGATTGTGTAGCAAATTGTGTCCAGTTTTCATCTGTACATTCCTTCCCTACAGAGCCTGGGTCATAATTATTCTACACTAGCAATAATGTTGAGATTTGATTTGTCAATGGCTGGTTTTGGAGTAGGAATGCAATCAGGTTCTGGGCCAATGATGTACAAGAGGAATTCTTCTAGAAGCTATTAAAAATCTCCTTGCATGTGGGGGGAAATGGTACTTTTCTGCCTCTCGACAGTGTTGTGTTGGAAGACAATGAGGGAAGCCAGCCAAAAGTTCGAAAATGGCAGAGCAGACCAAAGGAGAGCTCTCAGCCATTATACCAGCATTTGGCCACAGAAGTGCCCTGCTATAGGCCCAGCAATATGGCAACTTGGAGGACATGGAACATCAAACACCAACAAAAAATACATCATTAAGGCATCCATTGGTGAATTTTTCATAGGGTTCTGTGCTCAATAGGACAGTTTCTAACCTAAAGCCCTAAAGATCACCTTTCCTGTTTAATGCAGTATTACCAGATAAAATACAGGGCACACACTTAAATTTGAATTTCATATAAAAAGTGATACCTTATTTGGCTTTCTCATGTAGAAAATATGTTATTTATCTGAAACTTAAGTTTAACTGAGCAACCTCACCATTCATTTGCTACATCTGGTGATCTTAGACTAACGAGTCTTCATGCATCTTTTGTTCTGTGTCCGTAACAGGAAATGTGATGGTGTCCAAGTGCTAGGAACTCTGGATTGTGCCATGCGTTGGACGGTAAGGTAAGCACTGCTTTGGGGTAGAGAACATTTGAACAAAAGTCCTGAAGTGAGAAAAGATATGTTTTTGTTTTCATTTTTAATGTACAAATTCCTTTTCATATAGCAAAAAATGCAATAGATTTCTGCACAAATACAGTCATTACCAAGTAGTGCCACAAATCTATTTTCCTTTTTCCTTTAAAGTTTGAATTTACAGTTCTGGAAGTACTCAAAAGTTCGTGCAGTATTCATGCTTGCCTATGGTAGCTCAGGAACATTTGGCTACATTTAACAGTCTACATTGCAGGTTCATTTATAATATGAATGGAACATGACACTGATTCTTTACTGATCATACTAGATGTTCAATGAATGTTAGCACTCCAAATATTCATTATTAGAATTTATTTGACAAAATTGAATTTATATCACAAAAAAGTGACGCATATAATTCTAATACAGTAAATTTATTTATGTAATTATGTTTTGTTCTCAAGTTTTCCAAGCATAGTGCTTAGCCAGTACCATTCTAGATGTACAGGAGAAAAGTTAGTTTATTATACCAAATAGATGCCTTAAGGCATTAGGGCTTATTTCTCTCCTGTGAGAGAATTCCCTCACTGAGAAAGGCTGAAAGAATATAGGTGTTCATTTATGATCAGAGCAGTGCTTTAGCCCCATAAAAGGTTGTTAGAAAATAAACCATATATGGGCTTCAACAATCACTAAATTTACAGTTGAGATGACTGGTATTTGAATAAGCAGTTAAGGAATCCACTACACTACTGATTTTTAAAATTCGTTGACAGACTATGTATACATATTTTACATATATGTGTGTGTTTATAATAATTATGTAACTTACATATTATTCAAATATGATAAATAGAAAAGTATCACCAGCATTATAAATTTGGATTGCTTTATATTTAGTTCTCAGAGAAATGCCTTCAATCCTGTATAATGCATAGTCTGTCCTAATCCATGCCTTTGCAATGTGACTTGACACCTTCTTGCATCAAAAGAGTGTATTTCCTAACCTTTAAAATAGGGCTGGGCATGTATTTCTTTTAATAGAACATAATTGAAGGGATAATAAATAAACAAAAAATAAAGCTCATTTTCATGTGTCTTATAACTTGAATCCAGCTGAAAAATTTAAGTGCTGGATTTTTTTAAAAAAATGACCAGAATTTAGAGGTTTTTATCTTTAGATGATAAGCATTTTTATCTGGGGTGGTTATTTTTCCTATCTACACATCATCTAGTACTGCTTTGCATCATGCTTCATTCCAAGCAAAACATATTTAGAGTTAAAACTAGCTTTACCCACTTTGTCCTTAAAAAAATTTTATTGAACTTCTTTTCCATCGAAATTTTTCACCAGATCTTTTCAAAAAATTGTCATCAGCAATTGAACCTCTTTTCTAAAACCTGATAAACTTGAGAAACTGAAACTTTAGATCTGTTATATTATGAAACACAGTGGCTAAAGCCAACAACCAAGCAAGATTATTTTTCTCAGTGATAGCATTGAAACAAATCTTTTAGGCATTTTCAGTTTACAACCTGATAATATCTGAGTTTTAATATAAAAGCTTATTTTTTGTAAGTGGAGAACTCTATTTGATCAAAACATTATCTGGAAGCAATGAGGACTCTGTTTATTTGAAAACTGAATTGAAAGTTTATTTTCTTGATTAACATCTTTATTTTTAGAAAATGATGTGTAAGCATACAAATATTGCCTTCTAATATTTACTGGTCTCTCATTTAAACATTAAAAGTCAGTATTTCAAAATTACATGTAACATGTATCCATTGAAAAATAGAAGGTGCTTATTCCACAAATAAATGTCTAATCTATTTTTGCAGTCATTTTGCATACCTCTTTGGGTGCAAGTGAACAACTATGTTGTACGTTCACAGAATCCAAAGCTTAAAATTTACTGGGGAAACTACAGTCTGCCCTTCAGAAAGGCATAGTGGCAATACTAACAGGGAGTATTCTAATATTGGTAGTGGGAAAAAATACTTTTGCTTTTAAAGAAGTTTGTGGATATCTGAGAACCAGGAATTCAAGGAACTCAGACAATTTACTTCATCAACTGTATGTATACATGGTCAGCATCTAGACTTATAAGTTCTTCAAAATTAAATGAAATAAATATAAACATGAAAAACTTCTTCATGAACATATCTCCCTGGGCAAGGAAAAAAAAGCAAAAATGAACAAGTGAGACTATATCAAACTAAAAAGCTTCTGTATAACAAAGGACACCATCAGTAGAACAAAAGGCATTCTACAGTATGGGAGAATATATTCATAAATGACATATGCGATAAGGGGTTCACATCCAAAATATATGAAGAGCTCATGCACCTCAACAAACAAAAAGCAAATAATCCAATTAAAAAATGGGCACAGGAGCTGAACAGGAGCTGAACAGACAGTTTCCAAAGAAGAAATCCAGATGGCCAACAGACACAGGAAAAGATGCCCCACATCACTAATCATCACAGAAAAACAAATTAAAACCACAGTGAGATATCACCTCAAACCATTAAGGATCACCACCATCCAAAAGACGAACAACAACAAATGTTGGCGAGGATGTGGAGAAAGGGGAACCCTACTACACTGCTGGTGGGAATATAAACTAGTTCAAACATTGTGGAAAGCAATATGGAGGTTCCTCAAAAAACTCAAAATAGAAATACCATTTGACCAAGGAATTCCACTCCCAGGAATTTACCCTAGAATGCAGCAGCCCAGGTTGAAAAAGACATATGCACTCCTATGTTTATTGCAGCACTATTTACAATAGCCAAGAAATGGAAGCAACCTAAGTGTCCATCAGTAGATGAATGGATAAAGAAGATGTGATACATATACACAATGGAATATTATTCAGCGATAAGAAGAAAACAAATCTTACCATTTGCAACAACATGGATGGAGCTAGAGGGTATTATGCTCAGTGAAATAAGCCAGGCGGAAAAAGACAAGTATCAAATGATTTCACTCATCTGTGGAGCATAAGAACAAAGCAAAAACTGAAGGAACAAAACAGCAGCAGACTCACAGAACCTAACAATGGACTAACAGTTACCAAAGGGAAAGGGACTGGGTGGATGGGTGGGAAGGGAGGGAGAAGGGAAATAAGGGACATTACAATTAGCACACATAACATGGGGTGGGGGCACAGGGAAGGAGGGCAGTATAGCACAGAGAACACAAGTAGTGACTCTATAGTATCTTACTATGCTGATGGACAGTGACTGTAAATGGGGTATGTGGGGGCAACTTGATAATGGGGGGGAATCTAGTAAACAGAATGTTGCTCATGTAAAAAAAAAAAAAGACCAGAGAAGTAAGTGTTGCTGGCAAGTGTATGGAGAAAAGGCAACACTAGTATACAGCTACTATGGAAAGATATATGGAGGTTCCTCAACAATTTAAAAACAGAACTGCCATTTGACCCAGAAATCCCACTTCTGGGTTTATATACAAAGGAAATAGCTATGGGATCTTGAAGAGGCATCTGCATTCCCACGGTCACTGAGGCATTATTCACAGTAGCCAAGATACAGAAGCAGCCCACATCCATCAAGAGATGAGTAGATAAAGGTGTGTGTGTGTGTGTGTGTGTGTGTGTAAATTAGAATATTATTCAACCACAAGAAAGAAGGAAATTCTGCCATTTACAAAAACATGGATGGATCTTTAGGGCATTATGCTAAGTGAAATGAGTGAGGCAGAGAGAGACAAATATTATGTGGTATTTATACATGGAATCTATAAAAGCTGAACTCAGAGACAGAGTAGAATGGTGGTTGCCAGGAGCTGGGGGATGGGGAAATGGGGAGATGTTGGTCAAAGTTCTCAACCTTCCAGGTTTAAGACAAGTAAGTTTGGAGATCTAATGTACAGCATGATGATTATAGTTAACAATACTGTATTATATACTTGAAAGTTGCTAAGAGAATAGATTTTAAATGTTCTCCTCATAGAATAGAAATGACATTCACATGAGGTGATGGAAGTGTCAGCTAACACCACAGTGGTAATCATTTCTCAATATGTGAGCATCAAATAAACAGATTGTACACCTTAAAGTTACACAATGCTATGTGTTAGTTCTATCTCAATATATCTGGGAAAAAGTTCTATTTTGTCTACATACACAAAAATAGTCCAATATCAACTGATGGCATTTTGCTACAGGAAACTTTGTCTCTGTTATCTCCCCACGTGCTCTAAACTGGTCCCTCTAAACTACTTTCCAGAATACTTCGTGCTAAAGCTTGAAATCATAATACACTTATCGCCATATTGTAAGCCCCAGCAGCACTACTTCAATCAGATTTGTGAATATCCTCTTGCTGATTTATGCTTTCCTGCTTCCTTCAGAATGCCATGTAGGTCACACTCAGATTCTCCCTTCCATCTCATGAAATTTACTCACCTTTTAATTTTTTCATATCTACCTTTTTCTTTCCTGCGGAAGTTAACCTGACCTTCACTTGTGTGGTCTCCAGGTCATGTGTTTGCATATGAGAGAGACAGAGTGCTAGATCCTTGTTTTTCGTTCTGAATTGTTAGTGCCTTTAACCATGGAAGCGTGTTATATTGACTTTTGTTTGTCCAGAAAGACTAGAATAGCACCTGACTTGTGATGATTTAACACAAATCTATGACAGCAGACTGATTATTGCAGGAGCATACATATCAGAGATCTAGAGCCATTATATTGCTGTGATTCATGGGATTTAAGTTTTTATTTTGCACTGAAAGGACATCCTTGGGACCACTTGATTTTATGAAAGAGGTATTTTCTTTCATTTTTAAACATTCTCATCATTTTTTTGTATATTTCTTGTTTTGGTTGCTTTTTATGAAAACTTGAAGTAGGACAAAATTGCTTTATTATTATTTTTCTTGCAATTTATGTTTTTGTAACTTATTTTGTTTTGTTGAAATTATTTAAAATTATTTAAAATCTAAATAATATCTTCAGACTATTCACATTTTTAATAGATCAAGTGTGAAAGGTCTCTAATCTTTGCAACCTGTATACCCACATCAACACTCTCTCAGATTTACCATTATCATTTACTCTCCTAGTATCTTTTCAGATGATTGCCAATTCATAGAATTATCTGTCTGGTTCTCTCAAAATTATAGATCATCTCAGCATTGTATTTAATTACACTATTCTCCAACTCAGAAAATTTAGTGAGGTTGACACTCTGACAATTTCCAGTAGTAATATCATTACTGAAACCATATTGTTGATATTCCCTGGAACTAATAATAACAGCAAGAGTGATCAAAATATAACAGTGAATTTTAAAAAGTATCCATATATATTATAAATGAGAATACACAAATGTCTGAAGAATTTCAGAGTAGACATGTAAAAGGTTCCTCTTATCTAACATGTTTTCATTTATCTAAATTTCCTTAGCTTTTCTAAGAAACATTTTACATTTAAATTTTCACCTTAGCTAGTACAGATAAGGAGCAAAATCTGAAGATTTTATTTTTAAAAATAACATTTTTACCAGCACAAAAATAAACAAATAGATGAATGAAACAGAATTGAGAGTCCAAAAATAAACCTACACTTGTATGGTCAAGTAATATATGACAAAGGAGGTAAGAATAAACAATGGGGAAAAGACAGTGTTTTCAATAAATGTTGCTGGGAAAACTGGACAGGTACACGCAAAAGAATGAGACTAGACCACTATCTTACTCCATATACAAAAATAAAACTGAGGAGGTGGAGCCAGGATGGCGGCATGAGTAGAGCCGTGGAAATCTCCTCCCAAAACCACATATATCTATGAAAATATAACAAAGACAACTCTTACTAAAATAGAGACCAGAGGACACAGGACAACATTCAGACCACATCCACACCTGCGAGAACCCAGCACCTCACGAAGGGGGTAAGATACAAGCCCCGGACCGGCGGGACCCGAGCACCCCTCCCCCCTGCCCCTGGCAGGTGGAGAGGAGTCAGCAGGGAGGGAGAGAGAGCCCAGGACTGCTGAACACCCAGCCCCAGGATTCCGGACCAGAGCGCAGACAGTGCATGCCTGGGGTCCTGGATACTAGGGAAACAGGACGGCAGGACTGGTGAGCGGGTGCCTGAGGCTGATGCCGGAGAACAAAGAAACGGGAGCGTTTTTTTTTTTGACGAGTGCTTTTTGGAAGCCTTAAAGGGACAGGGACCCCAATACTAGGGAAACAGGGCAGCAAGACCAGTGAGAGGGTGCCTGAGACCGGTGCCTGAGGACAAAGAAAATTGCGTGTTTTTCCCTTTTTTTTTGGCGAGTGCTTTTTGGAAGCCTTAAAGGGACAGGGACCCCAATACTAGGGAAACAGAGCAGCAAGACCAGTGAGCAGGTGCCTGAGACCGGCGCCTGAGGACAAAGAAAATCACGAGTTTTTCCCTTTATTTTGGCGAGTGCTTTTCAGAAGCCTTAAAGGGACAGGGACCCCAATACTAGGGAAACAGGGCAGCAAGACCAGTGAGCGGGTGCCTGAGACTGGCGCCTGAGGACAAAGAAAATCGCATGTTTTTCCCTTTTTTTTTTTGGCGAGTGCTTTTTGGAAGCCTTAAAGGGACCCCAATACTAGGGAAACAGGGCAGCAAGACAGGTGAGCAGGTGACTTAGACCAGCGGCTGAGGACAAAGAAAATCGTGCATTTTTCCCTTTTCTTTTTCTCTTTCGTTGTTGCTGTTGTTATTTTGGTTTGGAGAGTGCTTTTTGGAAGTCTTAAAGGGGTAGGACAGGACAATAAGCCCAGAGGCAGGGAATCTGGGGATCTCTGGGCACTCTAACCACCTGGGCAACAGGGTGCACAGAGGCCCTTTATGGAGATAAATAGACTCCCGGCCACTCCTCATCCAATGGGGCTCCACCATTTTGGAGGAGCAGCCCCAGCCAGGCCATGCCCAAAGCAACAGCGGAGATAAACTCCAAACCAACCAGGCAGGTAGCTGAAGCCCTGTCTGTGCACAGCTGCCAAGCATAAGCCACTAGAGGTCACTAATCTCCCAGGACAGGAAGGCCACAAACCAACAAGAAGGAAAGCTCTCCCAGCTGTCACTCGTACCAGCTCTGCAAACTATCTCTATCACCATGAAAAGGTAAAACTACAGGCAGACAAAGATCACAGAGACAACAACTGAGAAGGAGACAGACCTAACCAGTGTTCCTGAAAAAGAATTGAAAATAAAAAACGTGAACATGCTGACAGAGATGCAGAGAAAAATGCAAGAGCAATGGGATGAGATGCAGAGAAAAATGCAAGAGCAATGGGATGAAGTATGGAGGGAGATCACAGATGTCAGGAAGGAGATCACAGAAGTGAAACAAACCCTGGAAGGATTTATAAGCAGAATGGATAAGATGCAAGAGGCCACTGAAGGAATAGAAACCAGAGAACAGGAATGTATAGAAGCTGACATAGAGAGAGATAAAAGGATCTCCAGGAACGAATCAATACTAAGAGAATTATGTGACCAATCCAAAAGGAACAATATCCATATTATAGGGGTACCAGAAGAAGAAGACAGAGGAAAAGGGATAGAAAGTCTCTTTGAAGAAATAATTGCTGAAAACTTCCCCAAACCAGGGGAGGAAATAATCGAACAGACCACGGAAATACACAGAACCCCCAACAGAAAGGATCCAAGGAGGATAACACCAAGACACATAATAATTAAAATGGCAAGGATCAAGGACAAGGAAAGAGTTTTAAAGGCAGCTAAAGAGAAAAAGGTCACCTATAAGGGAAAACCCATCAGGCTAACATCAGACATCTCGACAGAAACCCTACAGGCCAGAAGAGAATGGCATGATATATTTAATGCAATGAAACAGAAGGGCCTTGAACCAAGGATAATGTATCCAGCACGACTATCATTTAAATATGATGGTGGGATTAAACAATTGCCAGACAAGCAAAAGCTGAGGGAATTTGCTTCCCACAAACCACCTCTACAGGGCATCCTACACAGACTGCTCTAGATGGGAGTACTCCTAAAAAGAACAAAACACCCAACATATGAAGAATGGAGGAGGAGGAATAAGAAGGGAGAGAAGAAAAGAATCTCCAGAGTATATAACAGCTCAATAAACGAGCTAAACTAGGCAGTAAGATACTAAAGAAGCTAACCTTGAACCTTTGGTGACCACGAATCTAAAGCTGCAATGGCAATAAGTACATATCTCTCAATAGTCACCCTAAATGTAAATGGACTGAATGCACCAATCAAAAGACACAGAGTAATAGAATGGATAAAAAAGCAAGACCCATCTATATGCTGCTTACAAGAAACTCACATCAAGCCCAAAGACAGGCACAGACTAAAAGTCAAGGGATGGAAAAACATATTTCAGGCAAACAACAGTGAGAAGAAAGCAGGTGTTGCAGTACTAATATCAGACAAAATAGACTTCAAAACAAAGAAAGTAACAAGAGATAAAGAAGGACACTACATAATGATAAAGGGATGAGTCCAACAAGAGGATATAACCATTCTAAATATATATGCACCCAATACAGGAGCACCAGCATATGTGAAACAAATACTAACAGAACTAAAGAGGGAAATAGACTGCAATGCATTCATTTTAGGAGACTTCAACACACCACTCACCCCAAAGGACAGATCAAATGGGCAGAAAATAAGTAAGGACACAGAGGCACTGAACAACACATTAGAACAGATGGACCTAATAGACATATATAGAACTCTCCATCCAAAAGCAACAGGATATACATTCTTCTCAAGTGCACATGGAACATTCTACAGAATAGACCACATACTAGCCCACAAAAAGAGCCTCAGTAAATGCCAAAATATTGAAATTCTACCAACCAATTTTTCAGACCACAAAGGTATCAAACTAGAAATAAATTCTACAAAGAAAACAAAAAGGCTCACAAACACATGGAGGCTTAACAACATGCTTCTAAATAATCAATGGATCAATGAACAAATCAAAATAGAGATCAAGGAATATATAGAAACAAATGACAACAACAACACAAAGCCCCAACTTCTGTGAGATGCAGTGAAAGCAGTCTTAAGAGGAAAGTATATAGCGATCCAGGCACACTTGAAAAAGGAAGAACAATCCCAAATGAATAGTCTAAGATCACAATTATCGAAACTGGAAAGAGAAGAACAAATGAGGCCTAAAGTCAGCAGAAGGAGGGACCTAATAAAGATCAGAGAAGAAATAAACAAAATTGAGAAGAATAAAACAATAGCAAAAATCAACGAAACCAAGAGCTGGTTCCTTGAGAAAATAAACAAAATATATAAGCCTCTAGCCAAACTTATTAAGAGAAAAAGAGAATCAATGCAAATCAACAGCATCAGAAATGAGAACGGAATAACGACGACAGACTCCACAGAAATACAAATAATTATTAAAGACTACTATGAAAACCTATATGCCAACAAGCTGGAAAACCTCGAAGAAATGGAAAACTTCCTAGAAAAATACAACCTCCCAAGACTGATCAAAGAAGAAATACAAAAGTTAAACCAATTACGAGCAAAGAAATTAAAATGGTAATCAAAAAACTACCCAATGATAAAACCCCGTGGCCGGACGGATTTACCTTGGAATTTTATCAGACACACAGAGAATACATAATACCCATTCTCCTTAAAGTGTTCAAAAAATAGAAGAGGAGAGAATACTCCCAAACTCATTCTATGAAGCCAACATCACCCTAATACCAAAACCAGGCAAAGACCCCACCAAAAAAGAAAATTACACACCAATGTCCCTGATGAATGTAGATGCAAAAATACTCAATAAAATATTAGCAAACAGAATTCAACAGTATATCAAAAGGATCATACACCATGACCAAGTGGGATTCATCCCAGGGATGCAAGGATGGTACAACATTCGAAAATCCATCAACATCCACCACATCAACAAAAAGAAAGGCAAAAACCACATGATCATCTCCATAGATGCTGAAAAAGCATTTGACAAAATTCAACATCCATTCATGATAAAAACTCTCAGCAAAATGGGAATAGAGGGCAAGTACCTCAACATAATAAAGGCCATATATGATAAACCCATAGCCAACATTATACTGAACAGCAAGAAGCTGAAAGCATTTCCTCTGAGATCGGGAACTAGACAGGGATGCCCACTCTCCCCACTGTTATTTACCCTAGTACTGGAGGTCCTAGCTACGGCAATCAGACAAAACAAAGAAATACAAGGAATCCAGATTGGTAAAGAAGAAGTTAAACTGTCATTATTTGCAGATGATATGATACTGTACATAAAAAACCCTAAAGACTCCACTCCAAAACTACCAGAACTGATATTGGAATACAGCAAAGTTGCAGAAAAACCAAATTAACACACAGAAATCTGTAGCTTTCCTATACACTAACAATGAACCAATAGAAAGAGAAATCAGGAAAACAATTCCATTCACAATTGCATCAAAGAGAATAAAATACCTAGGAATAAACCTAACCAAAGAAGTGAAAGACCTATACCCTGAAAACTACAAGTCACTCTTAAGAGAAATTAAAGGGGACACTAACAAATGGAAAATCATCCCATGCTCATGGCTAGGAAGAATTAATATCGTCAAAATGGCCATCCTGCCCAAAGCAATATACAGATTTGATGCAATCCCTATCAAATTACCAGCAACATTCTTCAATGAACTGGAAGAAATAATTAAAAAATTCATATGGAAACACCAAAGACCCCGAATAGCCAAAGCAATCCTGAAAAAGAAGAATACAGTAGAGGGGATCTCACTCCCCAACTTCACGCTCTACTACAATGCCATAGTAATCAATACAATTTGGTACTGGCACAAGAACAGAGCCACAGACCTGTGGAACAGATTAGAAACTCCAGAAATTAACCCAAACATATATGGTCAATTAATATTTGATAAAGGAGTCATGGACATACAATTGCAAAATGACAGTCTCTTCAACAGATGGTGTTGTCAAAAGTGGACAGCTTCATGTAGAGAATGAAACTGGACCATTGTCTAACCCCATATACAAAGGTAAACTCAAAATGGATCAAAGACCTGAATGTAAGTCTTGAAACCATTAAACTCTTGGAAAAAAACATAGGCAAAAACCTCTTAGACATAAACATGAGTGACCTCTTCTTGAATATATCTCCCGGGCAAGGAAAACAACAGCAAAAATGAGCAAGTGGGACTACATTAAGCTGAAAAGCTTCTGTACAGCGAAAGACACCATCAATAGAACAAAAAGGAACCCTACAGTATGGGAGAATATATTTGAAAATGAGATATCCGATAAAGGCTTGACGTTCAGAATATATAAAGAGCTCACACGCCTCAACAAAGAAAAAACAAATAACCCAATTAAAAAATGGGCAGAGGAACTGAACAGACAGTTCTCTAAAAAACAAATACAAATGGCCAACAGAGACATGAAAAGATGCTCCACATCGCTAATTATCAGAGAAATGCAAATTAAAACTACAATGAGGTATCACCTCACACCAATAAGGATGGCTGCCATCCAAAAGACAAACAACAACAAATGTTGGCAGGGCTGTGGAGAAAGGGGAACCCTCCTATACTGCTGGTGGGAATATAAATTAGTCCAACCACTGTGGAATGTAGTATGGAGGTTCATCAAATGCTCAAAACAGACCTTCCATTTGACCCAGCAATTCCACTCCTAGGAATTTACCCTAAGAACACAGCAATCAAGTTTGAGAAAGACAGATACACCCCTATGTTTATCGCAGCACTATTTACAATAGCCAAAAATTGGAAGCAACCTAAATGTCCATTGGTAGATGAATGGATAAAGAAGATGTGGTACATATACACAATGGAATACTACTCAGCCATAAGAAAAGGGAAAATCCTACCATTTGCAGCAACATGGATGGAGCTGGAGAATATTATGCTCAGTGAAATAAGCCAAGCGGAGAAAGAGAAATACCAACTGATTTCACTCATCTGAGGAGTATAAGAACAAAGGAAAAGCTGAAGGAACGAAACAGCAGCGGAATTACAGAATCCAAAAATGGAGTAATAGGTACCAAAGGGAAAGGAACTGAGGAGGATGGGTGGGCATGGAGGGATAAGGGATGGGAAGAAGAAAGGGGGTATTAAGATTAGTATGCATTGGGGGGAGGGAGAAAGGGGAGGGAGGGCTGTACAACACAGAGAGGACAAGTAGTGATTCTACAACATTTTGCTATGCTGATAGACAGTGACTGTACTGTGGTTTTTAGGGAGGACTTGGTATAGGGGAGAGCATAGTAAACATAGTATTCTTCATGTAAGTGTAGAATAAAGATTAAAAAAAAGGAAAAAAAGAAAGAAAGAAAGAAAAGGGGGATTACTCCTTGATAGGATAAAACTATTGGTAAATCAAAGATTAACACATGCTTTAAATATCCTTAATTTTGATCACTTAAAGGGTGTCAGATGATTGGTTATGGAGGTACTCTTTTCTGATAATATTCCTTTCTCTTAATAAAAATAAAAAAATAAAAGTAGAAAAAAAAGCAGTTCCTGTGTGCTGACCTCCAATGAGTTCTACACAGTGGTATAGAGGGCATGTCAAAGTGTGGGCAAAGGGTCTGTTTGTTTTTATGCAGAAGATCAAGGTCTAGCTTGGCTACCCAGAAAATGAACTAAGATACGATATGAGGAGGAGCTTCCGGCATCACCACTCTCTGGAGGACTCGTGCCGGGGGATGATCATCAAAAAGCCTCCACACGTATCCGGGCGATGCTGCGGTTGTGGCTGCGTCCATCCCACCGTTTCCTGGACTTGCCACTGGAATGAGGAGGGAGATGTCTAGGCTGGCATGTGCATTCAGTGAGACAACGAATTTGAGTGGATCTGTACTGTTGGAACTCAACCAGGAGTTGGGAGGGGTGCAAGTTGTAGCGCTCCAAAATCTTACGACTATAGACTATCTACGGTTAAAAGAACATATGGGATGTGAACAGATCCCAGAAATGGGTTGCTTTAATTTGTCTGATTTCTCTCAGACTGTTCAAGTACATTTGGACAATATCCATCATATCATAGACAAATTCTCACAAATGCCTAGGGTGCCTAACTGGTTTCTTGGCTTCACTGGAGATGGCTGGTAATTATAGATTTGCTTAGTTTATGTCACCGTATTCCTGTTATGTTAATATGTGTGCGCAAGTTAGTTAGTAGTTTAAAACCTATACATGCTTAAGGTACTCTACAAGAAGATATGTCAAAGAAATAATCAATCCTCCCATGTTTTCTTCCATATGCTACCTCTATAGCTTTTCTTCTTCCTTCCTAATTACAACCCTTAAATAGAATTCGTGCCTCATATCGAATTTACCAAGCATCATAATTCCTCCAGGTGGTAAAGATACCTTGAGAGAAGTGCTGGGCATAGAAGCCACAGGGCATAAATCTGCAAAGAAGTAAAAAGCTAACCTTTTCAAACAATATGGCTTCTCTCTCACTTACCAACTTTACATCTCCCTTTATGGCCCCAGAAGATAACTGGTTAGCCAGAGACGGGTAAGATTCCTCAAGGGAGGAACAACCTAAGACAGGCACAGTCGCAGGGGGGCCATCAGGTGAGAAACTGGGGATCAACAGTGGTGAGGCTTAGAACCTCACCCCCCTGTTTTGAGAGAAATCTGTATCCGTGGATGTTTTAAGGCCCTTGTCTAGCTTGGATTAACACATAGTCTACAGGCACACATCTGATCATCTACAATTGCTCTCTTACAACACTAAACTATGTTTTCTACCTTTATCTTGCATCTACCTACCACTTCAACATTTTATTAAAAATAAAAATAATAATAATAATAAAGGGAGAAATGTGGGATCCACATATAAATCAAGTATAAAAATCAAACAAGTATTCATATTTGACCTGATTGTTTATAGTTCATAGTGCGTGATCAAAACCGAAAGTTTCTGTGATGAATGCCCTTGTCCTGTTCACCATGTAAGAACTTATTCACTATGTAAGAATTCGTTCACCATGTAAGAACTTGTTCGTTATACTTCAGAAGATTGGAGACTGACGAGAATTAGACTTGAGATGGATTTAATGGTTGTGCATTAAGCATTGACTCCCCTATACAGAATTTGATTGTTGTTAACATCCATTTGATCAATAAATATGAGATGCCCTCTCAAAAAAAAAATAAAAAAATAAAAAAATAAAAAATAAAACTGAAATGGATTAAAGACACAAATAAAAGACCTGAAACCATAAAGTTCCTTAAAATAAAGGACATAAGCAGTAAACCTTAAACATTGGCATTGTCTTTTTTTCTTCATATGTCTCCCCAAAGGAAACAAAAGCAAAAATAAATAAGTGGGACAATATCAAACTAATAAAGTTTCTGCACAGAAAAAATTGTCAACAGATGAAAAGGCAGCCTACTGATTGGAAAAATATATTTGTATGTGATATATCTGACAAGTGGTTGATATCCACAATATGTAAAATATATGAACTGAATAAATAATTTTCAAAAGAAGACATATAGATGGCCAACAGATGCATGAAAAGAGATGCTCAACATCACTAATCAGTATGGAAATACAAATCAAAACCACAATAAGATTGTACCTGTCAGAATAGCTAGGATCAGAAAGACAAGAAAAAACAAGTATTGGCAAGGATGTGGAGAAAAGGCAACTCATACATTATTGGTGAGAATGTACTTTGGTGGGAAACAAACAGTATGGAGGTTCCTCCAAAAATTAAAAATAGAAATATCACATGAAAGAGCAATTCTACTTCTGGATATTTATCTGAAGAAAACAAAAACACTAATTCAAAATGATATATGCATCCCTATGTTTCCTGCAGCATTATTTATAATAGCCAAGATAGGGAAGTAATCTAAATGTCCATCAATAGATGAGTGGATAAAAGAAATATGATATATATCTATAATGGAATATTACTCAGCCATAAAAATGAATGATTCTTGCCATTTGTAATAGCAAAGGATGGACCTAGAAGGTATTATGCTAAGTGAAATAAGCCAGTTAAAGACAAATACCTATGATTTCACTTATATGTGCAAACCAAAAAAGTAAAGCAAATGAAAAAAGAAAGAAAAAAGAAACAGACTTATAAACACAGAGAACAAATTGGTGGTTGCCATGGGGAAAGTGATGGGAAAATGGGCAAAATAGATGAAAGGGATAAAAAGTGAGGAAACTCCAATTATAAAATAAAGAAGTCATGGAATGAAAAGTACAGTATAGGGAATATATTCAATAATACTGTCACATTGTTTTATGATTAAAGTTGGTAATTATACTTATGTTGAGCATTTTGCAATGTATGTAACTATTGAATCACTGTGTTGTATACCTGAAACCATATAATATTGTGTATCAACTATGCTTCAATAAAAAATAACTTTATCTTAGAACAGTTTTAGACTTAAGAACTATAAGACAGTGCAGAATTCCTATATACCTCACACCATTAGTATATTACAACTGTTAAAATAAATGAGCCAATATGGATAATTATTATTAACCAAATTTATACCTTATTCCAGTTCCCTCTACTTTTCTCAAATATCATTTTTCTTTTATAGGATACCACTGTCCTACATCTTTTCCAGCATTTCATGTCATCAGTGCTTTATGTTTTCACCATTTGAATAAGTGTGTAGTAGTATATATAATTGTTTTAGTTTGCAATTTCCTAATTATAAATGATGTGGAGCATCTTTTCATATGCTGATTTTTCATCTGTATATCTGTTGAAATTTCTGTCAGATTTTTTGCCAATTTAAAAAATTGGGTTGTTTTCATATTATTGAGTTTTAACATTTCTTTATGTACTTTGGATATCAATCCTTTATCATATGTATGTTTTGAAATTATTTTCTCCCAGTATGGGTTTTCATTCTTTTAAAAATATCTTTCACAGAGTATATTTCAATTTTAATAAATTCCAACCTTTCAAAATTTTTTGTGTGCATTGTTTTCAGTGTAGTACCTGAAAAGACATGGCCAAACTCAAAAACAACTAGATTTTCTTCTGTTATATTCTAGAAGTTTTATAATTTTGCATTTTACATTTATGTGTGTTCTGAGTTAATTTGTGAAAGGTATAAGGTCTATGTCTAGATTCATTTTTTGCTTGTGAATATCCAGTTGTTCCTGTACCATTTGTTGAAA
This sequence comes from Manis javanica, assembly GCF_040802235.1. Classification (NCBI taxonomy): domain Eukaryota; kingdom Metazoa; phylum Chordata; class Mammalia; order Pholidota; family Manidae; genus Manis; species Manis javanica. The sequence continues at coordinate 77,126,634 of NC_133161.1, forward strand.
ACACTATCTTTGCTCCATTGAATTGCCTTTGCTCTATTGTTAAAGACCAGTTGATTGTATCTGAGTAGGTCTATTTTGTTAGCTCTCTATTTTATTGTGTGATCTATTCGTCTATTCTTTCACCAATATCACACTCTCTTGCAAATGTAGTCTTATAACAAATGTTGAAGCTGGATTGTTAGTACTCTGAGTTTGTTCTTGCCCTTCAATACTGTGTTGGCTATTCTGGATATTTTGCCTTTTGATGTAAAGTATGGAATAAATTTGTCAATATACACATAAAAACTTGCTGGGATTTTGATATGGATTGCATTCAATCTGCAGGTCAGGTAAGAAAGAATTGACACCTTAACAATATTAGATCTTCCTATCCATGAACATGTAATATTTCTCCATTTATTTAGGTCTTCTTTAAGTTCTTTCATCTGAAATGTATAGCTTTCCTCAGGTAGATACTGTACATATTTTTTTAGATTTGTATCTCAATATTTCATTTTTGTGTTGATGCTAATATAGTTTTAATTTCAAATTCCTCTTGTTTATTGCTGGTATATAGTGAAGTGATTGACTTCATATACTAATCTTGTAATTGCTTATCAGTGTCAGGAATGGATTTTTGTTATTTTGTTTTTTGATGATTCTTTGGGATTTTTCATACAGACAATCATGTCACCTATGAAAAAAGACAGTTTTATTTCTCTTCAGTCTGTATGCATTTCATTTCTTTTTTCTTTTCTTGCTGTGTTTTGTAGGACTTCCAGTACTATGTTGAGTAGGAGTGGTGAAAGGGGTATCCTTGCCTTTTTCCAGTACTTGCCTCATAATATCTGCCTGGTTTGGTGTTAGGACAGCACTGGCTTCATAGACTAAGTTAGGAAGTATTCTCTTTCTATTTTGTGCAAGAGATCATAGTGAACTGAAATAATTTCTTTCTTAAATGTTGGCTAAATTTCATTGCTGAATCCATCTGGGCCTGGTGCTTTCCTTTTCTGAAGGTCATTAATTATTGAATCAATTTCTTTAACTGTTGAATCTATTGAGATTATCTATTTCTTCTTGAGTTTAGGCAGATTATCTTTTACTAGAGAAAAGTGAAGCACCTGTTACCTATAGCTACAATTTAAACAAAGCTCAATTCCTAGACCAAATATAAATCCTCAAGTGAGAAGCCTAATTACCTCAATTTCTATTACTCAATGCAACATGCCTTTCAACAATAACAAAAAATTCAAAGTATAACAAAGAAAAGGAAAAATGAAGTCTGAAAATTATAAAACAAACATCAGAACCAGAGTTAGATAGGACAGAGATGTTTCAGTTATCAGACAAGGAATTTAAAACAATGATTAGTAAGTTCAGGGCTCTAAGAGAAAAAATAGAACAGATGAATAACATAAGCAGATAAATGGAACTACTAAGAAAGAATCAAAAGGAAATGCAAGAAATAAAAAACAGTGTAACATAATGTAACAGAAATGAACAAAGTCTTTGATGGGCTTATCAGTAGAAAACTAACAAGAGAACAGTGAGTATGAAGATAGATTAATGAAACTTCTAAAACTGAAATTCAAAGAGAAAAATAAAATAGGGAAGAAAACTGGGGGAACATCCAAGAAATGTCAGACAATTCAGAGGACATCACTTATGGGTAATGAGAATATCAGAGGAGAAAAAAGAGAGGAGAGGAACATTTGAAGAAATAATGGCTGAGAACATTTCAAAATTAATGACAAGTGCCAAACCACAGAACAGATACAGCTTAGAGAACATAGAACAAATACCCGAAACTAATCACAGCATATTGTTATGGACTGAATGTTTGTGTCCCTCAAAGTTCACATATCGAAGCCCTAACCTCCAGTGTGATGGTATTTGGAGATAACGTTTGGGAGATAATTATCATTTAATGATGGGATTAGTGGCCTAACAAGAAGGGACACTATAGGGCCTGCCCTCTCTCCTTCCCTGCCATTTGAGTGCACACAAAGGATGAGGCTGCCTACAAGCCAAGAGAAGGAGCCTCAGAATGAACCTACTTTATTGGCATTTTAATCTTGGACGATAGTCCCTAGAACTGTGAGAAAATAAATGTCTGTTTTTTAAGACACCAGTCTATGGTATTTCATGATGGTAGACCAAGCAGACTAATACACACATCACATTCAAACTGCAGAAAACCTTAGACAAAGAGAAAATTGTGAAAGCAGGCTTTGGGGAGGGAGGTAAGGTGGTGTGCCTTAGCTGGAAAAGAACAAAGATAAGAAGACAGAGCTAACTGCTTGTTAGAAAACACGCAAAAAGACAGTCAATTGAAAATGTTAAAGTGTTGAAAGAAAAAAACCTTTACCAACCTAGAATTCTGTATCTAGTGAAATTAGCATTCAAAAGTTAAGGAGAAATACAGACATCTTCAGACAAAACAAATCTGAGGGGATTTACTTTAAGAAGACCTTCCCTGTACAAAAAATACTAAAAGTATTTTTCAGGCCAAAGGCAAATTTTAAAGGCCAGAAAACTGGGTCTCCCTAAAGAATGAAGTCTAATGCTAATACTAATCAAAGAAAACTGGAGTAGCCACAATGACTTCAGATGAAGCTGACCTCAGGGCAAGATAAATTATGAGGAATATGGAGGGGTACTTGGTAATGATGTATACATCTCTCAAAATTATGAAATTCTTTTCTTCTTTAACACATTCCATTAACACATCTAGGAAATTTAGCAATAATTCCCTTATATTTAATACCATTTCATATTGATAGTTTCTCAACTGTCTCAAAAGTGCATTTAAAATTAGTTTGTTCAAATTAGTACTCAAGTTACATAGATTTGGTTTTTATGTTTCTAATTCTGTTAATCTACAATAATCCCTTCTCCCCAAATCCTCCTTTTTCTTGTTTCAGACCCTTATCATATTGCAAAACCTAGGTAAACTGTCCACTAGCATGAATTGGATTCTCAGTCTTTCTTTCCTTCCTTTTGATGTCATTTAAACTTTTGGAGGAATGATTTTTCCTTAAAAATCAGAACTATTATCTAGAAGTTTATATAGATTCAACTTTGGGAATAATGTTTTTAAGAAGTACAAAATATCTGGCTGTCTTACTTTTAATAATGACAAGACCGATCCTGGGTTCTGGTGGCCACAGCCTAATTGCTCCTTTGTAAAGTTTCCAATCAGTCTTTCATCTAATTGTTTACTTCTCTGTCTGAAACAATTATTTCACTGCAATTTGCAAAATGGCTATGTTTTAATTCTGGCATTTCTTTCTCCTTTTTTAGCTAAATTCTTCTCTTAGAAAACCTTTTCATCATTAACTAGGATTATCTGATAACACTAAAATACAGTTAATGTGAAACTGGCAAGGAAGATACTAAATTTTCCTTTAATTGCCAATTTCAGGTTAAGTAAATTGTGCTCTAGATATCCAGGTAGGGATCAATAACCACCTAGGGTTTTATTTGTGTTATTTTTATTGTTGTTTCACTGTGTCTTTAAGTATCCTTTTAACTCACTGTTTAAAATACAAATTCCATGCATATCAATGAATAGAACCTAATTTTACTTTTATTGCACAAATTTTCCCATTTTTGTTCAGTTGTGAGTTCCTTTGTTTTAGTTCCAAAGTCCTTTTGATATAACACTGTAAGACTTTTATTGTTCCTTTGCTTTCTCATACAAATAACACATAAGCACCTTCAACATTCCTTACACCTGTCCTGGATTCAGCCAATAATTTACGATGCCCTAGTCACTAAAGCCTTTCAAAGTATGCAGTTTTGGGGACAGAAGAGCCTCCTACTAGTAGGCTGTTATTATTTCTAGGTCTTTTTGTGAACAAGCTAATATGGATGGATAAATTTTTTTTCAGACACAGAAAGACTCAAACATGTCACAGTCTTTACAGCTTAATGCATTACTATAACTAAAAAGAAACTTAAAGTTATAAAAAAACATATTTTGCAGTCTTCAAAGAAAAAAGGAGGAAAAACATCAACCAAGAGGACAACTTTGGATGTGATTTTGTTTTTGTTGTCCAAAGGAAAACAACTTTTAGCTAATGGATTTCAAACTTTCCTGTATCATTGACAAAACTAAATCGCAAGTGGAGATGGCTGTAGGCAGTTTTAGGCAATGGACTGAATATTTCAGAACCTGTAGCAAAATAATACCATAAACTGCTGCCACTAACATTTGGTTTATGTAAGTCCTTTTGTTGTTTAGTGACCTTCTGATTCTTCTGTATTCAGATTATAGGACAGACTTTGCTTCTGGGATTTATTTTATTTCTGTGGTACAATTTTCATTTTAAGTAAAAAAAATATTGCCTTTTAATATATTTGGCCTCTCTATAGCTTGATAAGGATGAAAATGCTGTCTATGACAATATGAGTTTTCATAAACCCTTTGACATTTATAATTATTTTTTGTTTAAAATTAATGATTTGGCATTCTGGTGTCTAACTTAGTCTGAAGTATAAATTTAGTTAGCATTAGTCATTTTCTCAGCCATGGTCAGTCCAGGGTCTTTACAATAGCATGACTTCAAAGAGAGGACTAGATAATAGCATGCCCTATTAATAGCAAGATTTCAAAAAGACAAAGGAGTAGTTAATAAATAGCAATGCTTTAAAGAAAAAAAAAATAGAAAGTCATTCTTCCCTAAGATCAGAGCTTCCTAAACCTTCTAAGAATGTATGAATACAGGCAAAGCAAATTGAAGCATAGTCAGAACAACTTTCCGAGACATTTAAAAGAAAAAAATCTCTTACCTTCTAACAGAAATATACACTTACTATAAATCTATTTAGTACATGTTTATCTGATATGCTTTTTAAAGTAATAATAAGGGCTTATATTAATGAGTATATGGTCTAAGTGTTCTTACAAATTCACTCTGATCTGTTCTCTCAATTCAGGAAACTGATGTTCAAAGAGGTTAAGTAATGGAAACCTCTAAATGAGAGTCAACATTTGAACCCAGGCCCATCTGACTGTTCTTAAACATTATGCTTCAGAATAATGTGCCAAGTTTGTACTATAGTTTTCCATACTCACTAGATTACTGTCATTTAAAAATGTATACAAAATAAAAATACATGAAAATATATACAAATCCTCATTTTTGGAGGATTGCCTTAAAATTTGAAATTCCTCTGCCCCATCCAGGTAGATATGGTACATTTGATGCAGTGTGGCTCCAAAGAATGAATTTTTTTAACATTGAAGCCTGGTAATCATAATACAGGGAGTTAAGGGTTCCTCTTAAGAAACCATATACTTTACGGGTGTGAAAGAGATGAGATTTTTATGGTCTCCCATGTGGTCCCACAGACAAGGAAAGCGATGCAGGCTGCAGAGGCCCTCCGTCAGTGAGGAAAGCTCATCCTGTGCTGGGAAGATGCCACACAGCCTTTCTCGCCTGTGTCAGCTAGTCTGCCTCAGCCCCTCCCCCAGGACCAAGAAGAGAAATTGCCTTGAATATCCAAAGATGACAAGACTGAACAGGAGTCTGGTTCTCACATCCTTGATAGAATTCCTTAGGAGAATGAGTAAAAATCCTAAACCTTGCCTCCTCTCACACGCAGACCACACCAGAACATGTACAGTCTAGTCTGTTCTTTTAAGACACTAATCAAATGTATCCTTGACACACTGCTCTCATAGGTTGATTAATGCATTCCTTGTAAAAGGTGTATGAACTGCTCTTAGTCAAAGAGCTGGCAGAACAGTCTGATCAGAATTCTTCCTCTCATTGTTTGGAGCTATGGTCCTCAATAAGACTGAATAAAGTCTTGGTTAATAGAGTAGCCATGTTGATTTCTGTTGACATAGGTTTTTCTCCCATTTCTTTCTTTATCAACTCAGCTCCCTACCTTGGTTTTCCTTTGTCAAGGCCCATGATGCCACATCGGAGACAAACCTTACCTCACCCAGAAGGTGGGTGAGGCGCTAGGGAAAGAACGGCATCGAGGTGCAACACTGTGTGTGTTACTTGCTTCTCTGGCAAGAGCAGCTGATGGCACGTATATTTTAAAACTTTGCCTGTCTTGATGAACTAATGCCTTCTTCTTACCACATGAACATGTTTGTGAAAACAAAACAAAAAAGGTATTTTATTCATGAAATTATGGTGACTTTGTGGGTTGGGAAGGTAATATTGGTGTTTAAAGGGGAGTTTGGAAATTGAGGATATATATGTATCACATATTACAATAAATGAATTTTTCTCCAATTTCTTATGCTAGGTAGTACCAATAAAATTTTTTTTAGAATGGAGTTAGAAAAGGTACCTTTGCTTTGGTATATATGTGTGGAGATGTGGCATCTAAATTAACTCTGCAAGACCACCTAGATTGCATATCTTTTAATCAGACACTTTTAACCATAAAATACTTGATGTTAAAATGACTTACCTTTTAGTAGGCATGTTGGAAATCAGCCAAGAAGTTATACATATTTTGGCAGTATTCAGCAGCCAAAAATTATGTCAACCTCTATTTGAAAAATTAAAAAATATCTTTACTAATCTAGTTTGTAATCTCCAACTGCAATTCTGTTGACCACTGAGCTGCAGTAGCAGTTTTTGTAAAAACCTGTTCCTCTGAGGGCCCAAACTTGGAATCAAGTTGTTATAATGAAATTTACTTTTAAAATTTCTCACCTGCAACATTTATAGAGCACGTGGAGATTGAAGAGTGTCGGGGAGAAAGTCTAATTTACATGTTAGGTGACTAACCATTGAGCCTAATCTTTAATTTCTCTTCTCTTTCCTTCTGAGTGAATTAAAAGGGGGTGGGTATCCTGGTCCGTAGGTGGACGGTGGCTCTTAGAACCATTTTGTTCCCCAGTGTGTAGAAGAATATTAAGGCCTTGAAGTTTGAGACCCCAAGCGTGGAGAACCCATGGCATATTTTAATTCTTCTTTCATAGAAGCACTGAATTCCATGCATGAAAACAGTCACAAACAAAGGTAGCTGTCGAACAGAGTAAAACAAGTCTGCCCCATTGTTAAGGACTGGCCTTCTGCAATGATATAATGTGACAGCAAAAAGCTTGGTATGGCAAGATTTCTAGAGGTACATGTGTATTTCTCTCTTTTTAGTAGATTATTTGAGAATGAGAGTTACACTGGATTTCAAGCTAATAGGCCAAGTGGGTCTTCTTAATTTATCAATTAATAATACTGTATTTGAAATTCAAGTACTTGGAACTTTGGAGTTCATGTTCTTTGCGATTACAGAACTAGAAAGCTGGCTATGAAAATGTCGACAGAAAAATGTTTGGGGTTCTCACCAGAGTCACATTGTTAATCCTTCCCTGGAATACACAGAGAATGTGCTGTGAGAAGGATCACCTCAAAAGCCTCTGGAGTCACACACCTTGGTCTTCAGACTTGGCCACACTGGCTCTATCCTTACTGGCTGTTTCGCATTCCACAAGTTATTTAACCTCTCTGGGCTCCAATTTCCTTATCTGTGAAATAAGGATAATAAGATCATTTACTTAATAGAATTTTCATAAGATTATATGAGTTATCACTCATTTGAATTTCAAATAACTCCCAGAACATTGAGAATTAAATTCTTGCTGTGTTCATTTGGCTTATTAGTTAATTATCACTTGGCTTATAAATCTCCCTTTAGGATATATATATATATATATTATCATATCTAGAAAGATTAATTTATCATATTGGCAAATAATCTCTTGAGTAAGGTTGCCAGATTTAGCAAATAAAAATATGGAATATACAGTTAAATTTGAATTTCAGATAAATAATGGAAAAAAATCTTATTATATATGTGTCCCAAATATTTCATGCATACTTACACAATATTCTAATAGCTTTGCAACTCCTCAGTAAGTTATGATTCTGTTCTGTGGTTCCAGCAAAAGTCCCAGATTACTTCTCATTGACCCGGCTTGGGAGTTGATTGTGTAAGTGAGGCTGATACTATGACTAGGAACATGAAATCCTTTTTTTTGGTCAAAGATTCAGGCATATGTGGTCAGCTGCACCTGAAATCATGGAATGTGATGTAAGGTTATCTTCCATATCAGATCAAAAAGAATCAATCACTGACCTCTGCTAAAATGACTAGGAACATAAACAATCTTTCCTCTGGTGGCTGAAAAGTTGTTGGAATGTAACTCATCAGCTGCCAAAAGGAGATTATGAAATAAATGATCAACAAAAACAATATGCAAGAAAGCAGAGCAAACAGATGAACAGGAGAAAGATAAGATTAGGTTCTCAAAAATGCTCTGAGTCCCTGGAGCCAGCTGACCCAATTTATATACATTGGCCTTTTCCTTTATAGGAACCATTAAAATTTCAATTTAGCTAACACCAATTTGCATTAGATTCTTCACACTTACAGCTGAAATATCCATAACTAATAAACAAGTAAAGGTCATCTAAAAGGCTTGGGAACCAGAGAAAAGTCCAAGGTAGGGGTTTGGGAATCTTACAAAATTAGTGTTAATATGGGTTGTAACACATGATCAGTCTTCAATGAATAACTGTCATTGCTAATGCCATAGTTATTCCTTAGTAAATGTCTAAGGAATGAACGTAACTTATTTGGTATGAGATCAAGTTGAAAATATCTAAACATTCTGTAAAAGGGCATTTAAACCAACTAATGTCATTTTAATTTTTCTTATAGCCAATATACTTTTATTTTCAAAGAATCATCACAAATATTCTACAACTGCAGAGAGCCCTTAGAAACATTTTGACAAGTTGAATTAGACAAGTGGAGATTTTAGTTCCCTGGCAATACATGTACTTTAAAGAATAAATGGATAAAAACTGCTGGGGCAACTTGGGTGTTGATTTTGCCAAATTCTCAAGGTTTGTAAAATTGTCTGATGTATCAAATGACCTAGAACACAGATTGTTTTTCCTCTGTCATTTGCTTGGTGCCACTGAAGTGCAGTTGTGGCATCGTTCTGTGATCCCCTCTTTTGTGCTAATGTGTTTCTTAATGATGCAAGGAAGGAAACTTTGGTGGTTGTATATATGTTAGTTAACATCACAATTTCTATGACCTTAAGCAATAAAAAAAATGGGGCTTTGCATAGATCTTCATGATTTATAAATTAATTTCTAAAATTCTGCAGCCAGATAGATGATCATAGGTCTGAAACTTAATTCTGCTACTTGATTTTTAAATAATCTTAGGCAAGTTACTTTACCCTTCTAGAACTCAATTTTCTTATCTGCAAATTGGACCTCAATACCATCTGCTTCATATGGTTGTTGAAGGATTAAACACGTAGGCTATGTTGACCGAGAAATGAGGCAGAACTAAAATAAAACAAAAGCATTTATATGGGGTCTCAGAATTGGAATTAGGGGACACAGATTTGGGTAGCAACCCAAATTATGTCCCACTAGGGAATAAAAATTAGGGGTTTTAAAAACAAAAGGGAATGCTTGTATACACTGTCTTTTAAAGAATTTTGGTGTTGGCGGCAGAAAATGCATCTTGACTGAATATAATTGGTCGGTTAAGGCTATCCCTAAACGAAGTATCTTACTGTTGCAAATTGTGGGTGTTCAGGCTGATTCCTTAGAATAAACGTAGTTTGATCCAGTTCAAAAGTTTATGGTTCTACCAGTTAGGACGTGCATAAGAACCATCTCCTCAATGGCTTCACAGCTCTATTTTAAAACCTCTTTGACATAAATGACTGCATTTTATTTCACTTTTCACACTGCTCAGAACAGTCTGTGGCACATAGGAAGCAGTATGATGTGTTAACTATGATTATTGTCCACTGACACTAATCTTGCAATCTTCTGAAAGAGTTAGCACATCTGATTATTTATCACCATGCCCCACTCCTATAACTGGGTAAAATTAGGGTCAGAGAAAATATAGTAGCCAGCTAAGATCACAGAGTTTCTGAGGGGCAAAACTCAAGTCTCAGCCTCAGGGCTTACAATTGGTAAATGGTGTGAAGGGACAGGAAATGTTCTTTATGAGGGAGGATACCAAACTACTTTTTTGGCATTCTCAGAATCTACAGTCATTGTTCCCAGGAAGGCAGTATGAGATGAAGTGATTGGCTTTAAATTCAGGAAATTCAACTGTATAAGTTATTATTATTTTTTATTGAAAGTATGATTAGTCAAACCACATATTTTTAATTGTGGCCATTTCTTGGTATTTCAGAGTTAGGGAGTTTCTCTAAAACATATCTCGGTTTAACTGAGTTTGGATTTTGAGATGTAAACTATTTTTTTTTACATGTAAAGGTTTGTTTTATTAGACTATCTTTTTTTTGTATCATTCATATACAATCACATGAGCAACACTGTGGTTACTAGAATCCCCCCATTATCAAGTCCCCACCACATACCCCATTACAGTCACTGTCCATCAGCGTAGTAAGATGCTAAACAATCACTACTTGTCTTTGCTGTGCTATACTGCCTTCCCCATGCCCCCCACCTACATTATGTGTGCTAATTGTAATGTCCCTTATTCCCCTTTCCCTCCCTTCCGACCCACCCTCTCTAGTCCCTTTCCCTTCAGTAACTGTTAGTCTATTCTTGGGTTCTGTGAGTCTGCTGCTGTTTTGTTCCTTCAGTTTTTGCTTTGTTCTTATGCTCCACAGATGAGTGAAATCATTTGGTACTTGTCTTTCTCCACCTGGCTTATTTCACTGAACATAACACCAATACCCTCTGTGTCCATCCATGTTGTTGCAAATGGTAAGATTTGTTTTCTTCTTATGCCTGAATGATATTCCACTGTGTATATGCACCATTTGTTCTTTATCCATTCATCTACTGATGGACACAGGTTGCTTCCATATCTTAGCTATTGTAAATAGTGCTGTGATAAACATAGGGGTGCATATGTCTTTTTCAAACTTTGCTCTTGCATTCTTAGGGTAAATTCCTAGGAGTGGAATTCCTGGGTCAAATGGTATTTCTACTTTGAGTTTTTTGAGTAACCTCCATACTGTTTTCCACAATGGTTGAACTAGTTTACATTCCCACCAGCAGTGTAGGAGGGTTCCTCTTTCTCCACAATCTCACCAGCATTTCTTGTTTCTAGTCTTTTCTATGTTGGCCATCCTAACTGGTGTGAGGTGATATCTCATTGTGGTTTTAATTTGCATTTCTCTGATAATTAGCGATGTGGAGCATCTTTTCCTATTGGCCATCTGAACTTCTTCTTTGGAGAGTTGTCTGTTCATATCCTTCATCCTTATTTTAACTGGGGTATTTGCTTTTTGGGTGTTGAGGCATGTGAGTTCTTTATATATTTTGGATGTTAGCCCCTTGTCAGATATGTTGCTTACAAATATGTTCTCCCATACTATAGGATGCCTTTTTGTTCTACTGATGGTGTCCTTTGCTGTACAGAAGCTTTTTAGCTGGATGTAGTCCCATTTGTTCATTTTTGATTTTGTTTCCCTTGCCCAAGGAGATGCGTTCAGGAAGAAGCTGCTCATGTTTATATTCAAGAGATTTTTGCCTATGTTTTCTTTTAAGAGTTTTATGGTTTCCATACTTACATTCAGGTCTTTGATCCATTTGGAGTTTACTTTTGTGTATGGGGTTAGACAGTGATCCAGTTTCATTCTCTTACATGTAGCTGTCCACTTTTGCCAGCACCATCTGTTGAAGAGACTGTCATTCCCCATTGTATGTCCATGGGGATATACTATATTAGATATATTATCATGTATTAGAGATGTAAGTTATTTTTGTTCTCTTATTTTGTCATCTTTTGGTTTCTTTTTTGCTTTTGTTTTGTTTTGTGATGGTGGTTTTGAGTTGTTGTTTTATCTCTTACAAATAATAATTCATATGGACCTACATAAAAATGTTTTCTGTAGGTAAGCAGACTGGTAGATAGTAGAGACCTGCCTTTATTAAGAGTTACTTATATCAAAATATGAATTATTATACTTTTCAGATAAGGCTTTCTCTTTGGTCTCTGGTGAGGCAGCAATTACTATATCATTTTCAAACTTCAACAGCTTATATATGGAATTTGCAAGCATAAGGATATGCAAGCAAAATTTGATGCCTACATTTAGACTTTTTATGACCAGGTTGCAAATTCCAAGGTAGCGTTTATGTAGTGGAAGGTAAAGATATAACAGAGACATTGCACAAAGAAATTTCTAAACGATTTTTACCCTAATGGTTTACTTGATCAGTAAGGGAAACAAATATCTTCAGCCCTATGAAACAAACTCTAAAAATGAAGCTATTATTGTACATGAACTGATTTTCTATAATACCATAGATTAATAATGTATGAAACATGTGCCATTGAACTTATTAATGTTAAATAAGTGACTGTTATTGGCTATTAACTCTTTCTGCTTTCTTTCATATAGGTAAGTATGATGTTGGACTACATATTAAACACAATAAATTCCTACTGACCAGTTAATAAGGTTTTTTTAAAAAATCACTGGAAGTATAATATAAAATATTACAAGTTTGGCACAATAAGTTTGTTTCAGGGCATGCTTCAGTAAGAAAATAATTGCTTTTATATTGTAAGTAATAATTACATATATTTAACATTTCTCATGTACTAATTTAAAAATTAGTTTATTCTTTTGCAGAATATGCTGAGACCAAAGTGCAATTGTATTCTTGCATCACTGGAAATTTTCACTTGCCAGGGAGCCAGTGAAAAGTGTTATTCATATGACTGTAAGTTTACATATATAACAATAATTTTATTTTTCTCAAAGAAGATCTATACACAACTGATGAATTTTTTAGTAGAATAGGCACCATTTTAACTTTATTATTATACATTGAATTAAAAACTTTAGTCCACCAATTTCTATCTTACAGAAAATGTTTATATTCACCTGGCTTCAGGGGCACAAAGGCATATATAAACATATGAAATTATATGTCAATTTTATAGGTAGGATCCTAATGTGATTCCAAATTGCATTTACAGAGAATATACTAGGCAGTATCAGAGATCATATAAATATAAATAGTGTGACATAGCTTTATCAAGGTGCCTAAAGTCCTTATTTTCCTTCTTATCCAGTTTAGACTCCAACACCCACCATTAGATTTCACTCTCGGGAAAATACCCTTAACTCCTCTGCTCGTACCTCCCCTCTTAGCTGGCCACTTGAACAAATCCTCAACCATAGTAAATCTTCACTACTGAATATGACTAAAGGAAATCACAGGTAAGAAGACTTACTTAAAATTCTTGATCACTAGTTTCAAGTACAATATTAAAGCTTTCAATCCTATAAGACATCCTCACTTTTCAAATTTCTTAATCTAAACAATCTCAATCTCCTAAAAAACTCCTAAGGTTTTTTAAAAAAAACCTTATTAACTGGTCAGTAGGAATTTATTGTGTTTAGTATGTAGTCCAGCATCATACTTATCTATATGAAAGATAGATAGGCAGACAGACAGACAGACCCATTCTGCATGCGATCCTATTTGAAGCCAAATCCAACACATGGGCATCAGATCCTATCTACTCTCTCCTTAAAGACATAGCTCCAGCAATTGTGCTCTCTCTCCTGAATTTAAGTTTAACCTTCTAAACCTACTGGGTCACTCCCATAAGAATATAAAGCTGTATAATTTTTCATATTTGAAAAAAAATTTCTTGATTCTTAATTCTTCTCCAGTTAACAGTCAATTTCCTTGTTCAGCAAAATTCCTGAAACATGTTGTGTATACTTAGTTGTTTCCAGTTTCCCTCCTCAAAGTTTCTCTTGAACTAGTTCAAGCAGGACTTTTCTTACTGTAACATTAGAAATCTTCACTTGTCAAGGAGGCAGTAAAGGATGCCACTCTTATCGAAAGAGCACTTACAAACCTTTTATGCTGCAAAAACTCATTGAGTTGTCTATCCTTATCTTATTTTACATTTTCAGACCATTTATTTTGAAGTTACTTTGGACCTACTTAGAAGTTGCCAAAATAGTAGTTTGTCTATACTCTTCAACTAATTCCCCAAAAATACTATGTATGCAGACATAGTACAATTAGCAAAACCAGGGAATTCACACTGGACCACTGTTATTACTTAAACCACAGGTATGATTTGGGTTTTGTAAGTTTTTATATGCACTCATTTTTTTGTGCATAGTATTATGACATTTTATCATATGTATATATTCTTATAGCCCATGCAATAAGGATACAGAATGGTTCCATCATCCACTCCAAAGAAACAACATCATGCTTTTTCTTTTTAGTCAGAATACTTCACTGTCTGTCTTACTTGAACTGTCTACTCAGCATCTCTTAGAGGTCCAAAAGATGACTCAAATTAATGTATTCAAATAAGAAACCTGATCTCTCTCTTCAAACTTACTCTACCTCTTCCTTCCACATAATAGAAAATAACAACTGTATCCTATAAGTTGCTCAAGTAAAAAACTGTGGAATCTTTGTTGATTCCTCTGATTTTCACACACCCCACATCCACCACATCAGATAATCCTGTTGGCTCTGTCTTCAAAGTTATACATAACCTGACCTTTTCTTGCTATCTCCAATGTCAGTACTTTGGTCTAAGACATCATTATTTTGACTTAGATTATTTATCTAATCTAACTCATTACTCAATTACCTGGCTTTTCTGATATTACTCTTCTCTTTGGTCTACACACAACTCAGCAACCAGTGTGAGTCTTTAAAACATAAGTTAAGAGGTAGAATTGCTGAATTCAAAATTCTCAAAGCCTTCCTAGACAACTCTGAGTAAAATCACAAGTCCCTCTGAGGACCTACATGGCTTTGCATGACCTGTCCTCCTATGACTTCTCTATCTTAATTTTACTCCCTTCCCCAACTGATTCCTATCAAGGTACACTGGGGTCCTTGCCCATCCTGGAGAAAAAAAATATCAAACATATTATGGTTGGGCTATAGTAATTAATGTTCAAGCTGTCTGGCATACTTTTAAGTTGGATGTCTAATTCTCTTTTATTTTTACATTTATTTTTATTTATACATAGAGTAAAATTCACTCTGTGATTAAAAAATTTCATTGACTTTTTTAATGTCTCTAGTTAAATATCAATTAATAATTCAGGTCTTCCGACTACTCTATATGAAACAAACACATCCATATTGCACACACAGTACTTATTCCTTTTATTTATTGTTGTTTTGTGGTACTTAAGCCATCTGTTTTTACATACTGTTGCTTTTTAGAGTCCTTTCTTTAGAATGTAAGTTCCACACAGGCAGACTATTTTTTTGTTTTGTTCCTCTTTTCTATTTCTTCCTGCACCTAGAACAATGTTTTCATATTGTGAACTCTCAATAACTAGATAAATAATATACCTAAATCTCAATGATAATTTTTCTAGCCCCTGCCTTTCTACCTTCCAAACTAATTACTGTTCCTATGTCCATCTTAAATTGATGCCATAGAGATATTTTCCAGTTGAGTTGTGAAATAATTGACATGCATTACTGTGTAAGTTTAAAGTGTACGTCATGATTGATTTACATATATTGCAAAATGATCACCACAATAGGTTCAGTTAACATCCACCTTCTCATAAAGACACAAAAAAAAGAAAAGAAAGAAGAAAATTTAAAAGGAAAAAGAGTTCTCCTTGTGCTGAGAATTCTTAGGATACACTCACTTAAGTTTCCTATATATCATACAGCAATATTAGCTATAGGCATCTGTACATCCCTTGTACTTCTTTATCTTACAGATGGAAGTTTTTACCTTTTGGCCACTTTCCTCCAATTCTCCTTGTGCCCACCCTCCACTTCTGACCACCTCTGGTAACCCCAAGTCTTATCTTTTTTCCAAGAGTTTTCTTCTTAAGATTCTACATATAAGTGTGGTCAAACATTATTTGTCTTTCTCTTTCTGACTTCCTTCACTTAGCATAATGCTTTCAAAATCTGTCCATGCTGTCCCAAATGGTAGGATTTCCTTCTTTTGTTTTGTTTTTAATAGCTGAATAATATGTATTCCAGTGTATATATATACGTCACAACTTCTTTATTCACCAATTGATAAGCATTTGTTTCCATGTCTTGGCTATTGTAAATAATGCTGCTTTGAACATGTGGCTGCAGATACCTTTACAAGTTAGTGTTTTCATTTCCTTTGCATATATTTCCAGAAGTGGAATTGCTGGATCTACTATATAGTAGTTCTGTTTTTAATGTTTTGAGAACCTTCCATACTTCTTTTTACAGTGGCTCTACCAATTTGCAATCCCACAACAAGTGCACAAGTGTTCGCTTTTCTCCACATCTACCTCAGCATTTATCTCTTCTCTCTTTGATGATGGCCATTCTTACAGATGGGAGGTAATATCTCATTGTGGTTTTAATTTGCATTTCTTAGTGACTAATGATGTTGAGCATCTGTTCATGTATCTGTTGGCCTTTCATATATTTCTTTGGAGAAATGTCTATGTCCTTTGCCCATTTTTTAATTGGGCGATTTGGGTTTTTTTGCTATGGAGTTGTATAAGTTTTTTTTCTATTTTGGATATCAACCCCTAAGATATATGGTTTGCAAATATTTTTTCCCATTCAATAGGTTGTCTTTTCACTTTCTTGATGCTGTCTATTGCTGTGTAGAAGCTTGTTAATTTGATGTAGTATCACTTGTCTATTTTTACTTTTGTTGCTTGTGCTTTAGGTGTCATAACCAAAAAATCATTACCAAGACTCAGGCCAAGGAGCTTTATTCCTATGTTCTTTTCTAGGAGTTTCATGGTTTCATGGTTTCAAATCTTACACTTAAGTCTTTAATCCATTTTGAATTAATTTTTGTGAGTGGTTTAAAATAAGGGCCCAGTTTCATTCTTTTATATGTGAATATCCAATTATCCCAGCATAATTTATTAAAAAGATTATCTTTTCTCCATCAAGTATTCTTGGCTCTCTGGTCAAATGTTAGTTGACTATATATGCTTGAGTCAATTTCTGGGCTATTGATTCTGTCTGATTTTATTCCAGAACCATACTGTCATCCTGTTTTTGATGACTATAGCTTTGCAGTATAACTAAATCAGGAGATGAAATGCCTCTGCTTTGTTCTTTCTCTTGATTTCTTTGGCTATTTAGGCTCTTTTGGCTCCACATAAATTTTAGGGATTTTTTTTTTTACTTCTGTAAAAAATGCCATTGAAATCTTGCTAAGGAGAGCATTGAACCTATACATGGCTTTTTGTAGTATTGACATTTTAACAATATTAATTCTTCCAATCCATGAACACAAGAGTTTTCACTTATTTATGCCTTTAATTTTTTCAATGTCTTATTATAGATTTAGAGTAGATATCTTTAACCTCATTACATTTATTCCTAAGTATTTTATTGTTTTTGATTCCATGTAATAGAATCAATTTATTTCTTTTTCAGAAAATTCATTGTCAGTGTATAGAAATGCTACTGATTCTTGTATATTAATTTTGTATCCTGAAATTTCATTGAATTCACTGATTAGTACTACAAATTTTTTGACAGTGTTTTTAGGATTTTCTATAAAAACAAATCCAAAAATAGAGACAGTTTTCTTTCTTCCTTTCCAGTTCTGATACCATTTGTTTTCCTTGCTTGATTACTCTAGCTAGGACTTTCAGTACTACACTGAAAAGGAGTGGTGAGAGTAGGAATCTCGTTCTTGTTCCTTATGATGGTAATTTTATCCAACACCTTTGGATAAAAATAGCTCAAAACATTCTTTTGCTCTGCAAATAAAAGTTCCTGATTTTGTACGTAATGTATATTTTATGTTCAGAATGTTTTAATTTCCAGAAAGTTTTTTAACTTATTGAGCATGACAATGCCTTGAAATCTTAAACCACATCTAGACACAGCTGAGCACAGATTTAACATTTCTATTGATAGTATTAATTTTCCATTTACTCTCAAATAAAATAGTTTCTCCAATTTTTGCAAGTTGAAGAGCATAACAAATTTTCTCTGTTAATATGATTGATTCTTAGCAACTTGCAGATATTTCTTACTTATCTTTGTATTTGTAGGATTGGGCCCAGTGCCTGTCAACCTCTAGGACCTTAATTATTTCTGAACAAACATCATCAAAGTCATCTTATTCTCAATATCATATACAATTTCTAGTCAGTAGAATTTGGATCTGAACAACAAGGTATGAGTCCATTTTCTGATAGAACACCACAATTATGTTCACTGTCCCTTCTTTATCTCCTTGTACAATATCCTCTAATTTCTGCTAAGCATTTGCCAAACAGAATTTTTGGTTTCTGCTGTATCAGTCAGTCCCATACTAAAGCTGATATGTTAGTGTTATTTCCATTTTTAATGACAAGGCAAAGTAGTTTTCCTTTTCCCTCTTAAACAGATTCCTGGTTTTCATAATCATTGTCTTTGATCATCATTCTCTTTGCCAGGAGCTATTTGATTTTAACATTGAATTTTGAATAAAAATGCCAATTGGGAGAATCTTATTTTGCTTTTGGGCTAAAAATCAGTTGAGATTTAAATTTATTTTGTTTTCCTTTAGGCAAAAGAAATGCTTTCAAAGACATTGCATTCTTAGAAACACTGCATATGAAAAAGTTAACCCCCGGAGAAAGAGAATGTTTTTATTGTGTTGGTTATACTTCCAGAATTCTAAGAAAGCAGAGGTCTGGACTCTGGCCCTAGACTTTTGACATGTGAAGTTAAGAAGTTTTATTTATCAAAGAGGGCTAAAAGACAAGCTGTCGATGTTAATGTCTTGATTTGCTTTTTGATTGACCAAGAATATGATTTCATGGCTAGTAGGTTACCTGAAAAACCATACTTTCTTACAATGATGGATGTTTTCTTTGGCAAAATGTTTCAGCATGGCATGAATAAATCACATTTGCCCCAGAAATCCCTGTTATTCTTGCAAAACTGATATTACATTTGATGTTCCCATATTAGATATTGACCAAGTTCACGACCTATTCATTTGACTCCTTGAACTTATCAACCTCTTGCTATATTTTTCCTATACAAATCTATTTCTCTTGAAGGCTTGAGTTTTAGCATAGCCTTATTTGGTAAAGATATATGACTGTTAAAATGTCTGTGTCAATAAAATACTGTGAAACTGGGTCATCTACTTCTAAGTCATTCTCTATAAGCACACAATGAATAGAGGCAGACATAAGTTAAGTCTCCTAGTCGAAGACATTGCTAAAGCTAAAGCAAAAGACATCAGAATTTTTTTCTTTAGTATTTGTAATACTGGAAAATAGATAATGGCAAAACTGAAGATATTTATGAAAGAAGTAAACGTTAAAAGCAGAAGTATTTAAAAAACTAGTACACAGCATAGATTGCTTGTGTGCTATAAATCCAGCATCTACATGGTGGGTGTCTGATGGGAATCTTTCACAATAATGAAACCTCTTCATAAGTCAAACATTAGTAGGTGGTTAGGATAGAATTATTCTATGTTTCATTCTTATAAAACATTTTACAATATGTATATGTGATTTTATATGCTAATATTCAACACTCAAAACACATTTTCTTTTTGGATACTTGGCCAGAAAGCAAATACTGTCACTAAGTATGCAGTAGGTAACTGCCCAAATTCCGCATATCTCAAACTTAATGCAAGGTATTTTATAAATCATTCTATTTCATTCTCCCTAGGGAAGAAGAGGAACCATGGGGCTTCCCAAATTTCCTGCAATAATTTGAGCTGTTTTCACAATTTTTTATTAAAGCCCCTTTTTAAAATTACTGAAAGCAGAAATACAGAAAAATGAACAGATCATCAGTAAAACCATCAGTCTTTACAAAGCGAACACTTTCATTTACAAGCCTCCAGATCTAGAAATAGAACACTGCTAGTATACTAGAAAGTGTCAATATGCCTCCCCAAAAGTCACCATGATTTTGACTTCTGGTTTTGCCTGGTTTTTAACTTAAAATATATCCACTCTTTCCTTTCCTTTCCTTGTGAAATTTACTCATTCTGCTGCATGTATCAATATTCCTTCATTATTATACTCACTATAGTATAGTATTCCTATACTCACTATACTCACTATAGTATACTCACTATAGTATACTCACTATAGTGAGTATAGTATTCCTATACTCACTATAGTATAGTATAGTATAGTATTATGTTTGGCATAAATATACCAAATTAGAATTATCCACCCTATTATGAACGAACACTGGCTTATTTCTAGTTTTTCTATATTAATAGTGCAGCAATATTCTATACATTGATTTTAGTGAAGAAATGTACACAATGAGTTGGTTCAATGACAAACAATGGAATTGCTGGCCACAGGGTATTTGTCCACCTCTAGTATATATTGCCAAATGATAAAAAATTTCTAATTGGTGCACCAAAGTCCATTTCTAGCAGCATTGTATGATAAATTCTTTCTTTGCATTTTTGCCAGTCCTTGGTATTGCTCATTTTTAAATTTGGCATTTTGATGGTGTATAATGGCATCTTACTGCAGTTTTAATTAGTTGTATATATCTGATGACTGATGAAGTTGAGCAGCTATTCATCTACTTCTTGGATTTATGGATGAACTCATTAGTAAGATCTTGTCCAAATGTTTTGTACATTTCTGTTATGCTTGTCTGAATTTTTTTTTTTATTGATTCATAGTTCGTTTTGGTCACCAGTCTTTGTCAAATATAATTCATTGCCCATTATTTCTCCCACTCTGTCTTGACTTCTAGGATGAAATCTTTAAATAAGCAGAACTTCATCTCAACCTAATCTAAATTTAATTTATTAACATTTCCTCAAGACTAAGTAACTGTTTATTTATGCACTCATTTATTTTGCCATATTAAATATTTGCATACCTTAGGTATATGGAAATATTCTCATATATTTACCTTTAAGGCTTGTTAGTGTCTTCACATACTACTCAGAATAATTTTCACATAAATTTAAGTTTTACTTTATTTTCATGTGAATATTTGGCTGGCCCAGTACCATTTACTGAAGAAAATGATTCCCAAATGAATAGCAGTGTTACATTGTCATAAAAGCAGTGACCATGTACGTAAGGGTGCGTTTCCGGATTGTTCTATTTTTCTATTCTTGCAGTAGTTATATTCACTTCATTAACTGTTACTATGTGGTAGCATAAGTTCTTCAGGGTGTTTATTCCCCTAACAGTTTTTCTTTGCTCTTTTGCTTTGCCTCCCAACTTTTAAAAAATAAATGTTAGAATAAGATCATTAGTTACCATCAAACACAAACTGCTGAATTTTGAGTGCAATTCCATTTGACCTATTCAGTTGGATCCATATCTTCACCACATTGAGCCTTGGTTATGGGCTTAGATTTTCTTTCATCTCTCTTAATACTCTCCTGATACAGGAGAGAACACATTTTTATACTATTTTGTAATACATTTTTAGGCTTTGGATGATGCGCTCTCCCTGCAGAGAATGCTTATTTCCTGTTGATAGGGCTGACTATATCAAATCCGGATTGTAACTTTGGGGAGGCTCAGTCTGATTCTGGTGCACCCCAGCTTGCAGGGCATAGCTCCAAAAGTCATGGTGCTCCTCCTTCAGTTCTGGTCTCGACCTCCTTGCATCTTCTCAAAACAATTGCCGTTCATGAAGGGTTTCAGGCTCAGGTTCCTTTACCCTCTTCCACTTAGAGATCTTGGCTTTCCCAAATCTTACTGTCTTACAGCCCAAAACTTTATTTTTTGTTCCTAAAGCCCTGTTCTGCTGGTTTCCTTACCTCGTACCCCGGCCCTTTATACAAAATCTCAGATTCTCACTCCCATAAAGTATGAAGAATACATCCACATTATTTTTTTTTAATAACTACTTAGAAGTCCCACAACACTTGTTAAAAACATCCATTGCTCCCAACAATTTGAATTTGAACATTATCATATGGTAAAATTTCATGTGCAATTTGGTGTTTTGGATTCTCCTATTCTGTTTCACCTTCTTTTGTGTGTCTAACAATATGACAATATCAAGACTTTTAATGATAGATGATTTATAGTATGTTTTAATATCTGTATGCTAGAACCCCTTCAGTGACTCACTCCTACCCACCACACACATACTTCTTTGTCAGGGATTCCTGACTTTTGATTGTGTGAATTGTATGAATTTTTAACATTTTTATGATGTTAAGACTTTCTGTCAAATAACATGGCATAATTTTCCATATTTTCCCATCTATTTTAAATCTCTCAGGATTCTAGAGTTTTTTTTAACACTTGGATATTTCTTGTTAATTTCATGCCAATGCGTTTTTTTTCTTTTTGCTGTCATATATGCATGTTCTCTTTCCTTATGTATTTTCACCTGATATTTGTTTATATGAAGGCTATAGATTTTTTGAGTGTTAATTTTATGATCTGCTTTTTACAAAGTTCTCTTAATGTCTGTATTACTTTTTCTATTGATGCTTTCAGTTTTCCAGATACTTAAGCTGAGTTTTATCATGTTAAAGAAATATCCAACAGTTCCTCTTAAATTTAGTGTTCTATCATTAATAGCTTTTTTTTCCACATGCTTTTTCTTCTTATTGGAGATGTTCACATGATCAGTCCCTGATTCTTAGTATATAAAAAATTTTATTAACCAATTTCCTAATATTGATCTATCCTTGCTCTCTCAGAAATAGTTAACTTGGTCATGATATGATATATATTCTTTTAATATACTGCAGAACTTTTTTTTCATCATTACACATAAATGAGGTGGTTTCTAGTTTCTATCTTTGGTGTAATTTTTGTATGGTTTGGGTATATATGTTGCATTAATGATAAATAAATTTCAAAACCTTTTACAATAATATAGTACTAAATAATATGTAGCTTTGGATTTTCTGTTCTTTTAAGAATTGGTTTATTCCCCTGTGAGGTTTCCCTCTGAAACTTCCTGGTATCTTCTGTGGGATTCTCTTAAGCTCCTTTTTTCCTAGTTTTTTTTTTTTTCTTTGGCATTGGTCTGTTTTAATTTGCTGTCTTTATTGGGATAGGATTTGAGGAGTATTTTAGAAAAAAATAAAAGTATTTTATAGATGTTAACTTACCTAGAAAAAAGTTTTTAAAAGTATCATCTATTTTATCTAGGTTTTCAATTTCATCTGCAAAAAATTGTGCAAATAATAACTTGGTCTAGACTGATTTCCTTCATGGAGTTTTGCAACCCTGAGTAAACCAAATTTGGTATGTGTCCTGTTAGCTACTTAAATGGGCAGGACAGGCTGTATGGCTTTGCCTTTCAACCTTTAAACACATCCGTTTAATACGACAGTAAAATCTCAGTCTTACTTTAGTGATTTAGGGAGAAGAGCATCTTTGTCCTCCAGAAAATGGGAATATCAGTAATGATCTTAGGTGGAGAACAGCTAGGGCCGATTGTTTGGCTATCTTACTGAGATCCACCGGCAACAAAGAAAATACAGTGGAAAAAGATGAATACTTTTTCCAGACTAATTCTTAAAAAATTGATACTGCTTCAAGATACATCACAAAAGACCCAGAAGGAGAGAAATAGGACAAAATCAAAATAAATCCTGTTTGTATTTTATTTCTTTGAATAGAGAATATACCTGACAGTAAATTATATTCCTGTAGCCCTAATCATTCCAATGCTACTTCAAGGTTTGAAAAGGTCAATCTGTAATATTCCACATTTTCAACAGAGAAACTGTATTGATGTAATGCTTGTAAGAACACAGATCTTGAATTTAACTAAAAATAATATACTGTGATAAATGACAATTAAATGAATTTTTTAGAGCTAGCAGAATATTTATACTTTGTTTAGAAATCTGTGATTAGGTTACTTGGATGAATAAGGTTACAAAAATATTAAAATGGATGTCAAATAGTTAAGATGATGTGGCAGTAGGAAAAAAGCATTTCATTCTTCAGATTGGCTGTTTACTTAGGCAGTAATAAAAGAAAACCTTTAGCATTATTATAGGGCTAGAAAAGACCTTGAGATCACTTGGGTTATTAGTTCTAATACTTTTTTTTAAAAAGTTAAATCATATGAAAGTTCAAATATAAAATAGCTAAAAGCAAAGCTGCTCTATTAAAACAGGAATCCCACTTGCCCTTATCTTTCCCCTTCTTCCCCACAAAAGCACACCATTGGAGGTGTTCCCAGGAAAGTTCAAATAATCCTCATGGTTTTGAAAACCTCTGACGTGGTGCAAGGCTTCATTTCAGGTGTGGAAATGACCCCTGAGGTTACTTAGAGGAAGAGCAGGCGTGAAGGCAGAGTTGCCCCGGTGGCTCCAGTGCTTCCCTATTGCTGCTGCTCCCACAGCTGTTACTAAGTCTTTCAATGTAAGTACTCCTGCTCTGTCTTGTAAGGCATCTCATGAGAAGATCAAGGGGATGAACTTTCAGTTGGGGAAAGTGAGAGTGAATAGAGAAGGGAGAAACTTCTGTGCACTATGTCAATTTGGCTCATAATAGGAATGCTATTCTGGTATATTCAGCATCTCTGCCTATCTAGTTACGGGTTTTTTTTAATTTTGTATGTTTTTTAGTGCATAAATATATGAAACAGTGATTGATAGAGCCCACATACCATTTTTCTTTCTTTGGATTTGTTAGAATGAGGAAATGACTTATGTCTTCATACTACCATGTATGCTAATCTGTTTTCTTCTATATTAAAAATAGTATTTTCTCTGACATAGTATTTATATTTTTATCTTGTCATTTACCAGAGAAAGTATTTCATGATTAAAGAATTCAGTAATAGGAAAAATAAGAATGTTTACTCACATTCTAAAATCTATTTTTGTGCAGATAAAAACCACTAAAAGCCTTAGTTTTCTGTGTATGTATTAACACATGTAAGTGTCCAAGAACATGCCTTCCACTCCCATACAGTCACACCCAGCCCAAATCTTTTGGCCCTTGAAAATCAATAGAAATGTTAACATACTTTTGAAAGACAGCAATTAACAATGCAACTGTATGGACTGGTGAACAAAGTAAACTCATTAGAGGGAAACTGATATAATTTCTTTGAATTACAGAATAGATTGTTCTGTTCATCAGAATTCAGAGCAAAAATATTAATATGTTTAAAATATCCTGATGGTTTCTCTAAGTTGAGGAAGGGCTAATAAAAAGATACTTCATCCTATAATTTGCTATCAATGGGCTATACAATAATTTTTATGCTAAATGTATGACTATGTACATAGTCTTTTATATAAAGGTATTACTAGCTTCATAGAATAAGTTGAGAACCAAGCAGGAAAGGAAGTAGAAAAATATAACCTTTGGTGAGGGAAAATGTCACTCAATCAAACATGACCCATAACTGAGACAGATATTGAAAATTAGCAGAGAGGATAATTAAACAATTTACTATAACTTCAGTATATATGCTCAAAACAATGTTTGCTCAATGTTCTATGTGTCATGATGATTTCCAGTATCACTGATGGGAACAGGCACTACTTCCAGCTTGGTGAAAGCATCAATCACTGTTACTTTTAATTCTTTTAGGCACTTTCTTCCTGGCTTTGATTAGTTTCCTTACAAGGATGCCTTAGTAAGTTACTCAGCTGAATAGCCAAGGAAACTGTCTGACCTTGGAATTCCCTCTCTGTGGAACACTTTCCTTCCTGCACTCTGTGCCAGGAAGTCTTGCTGCTTCAATCTTCCAAGAGTCTCAGCTCTGTGGCACCAATGCAGGTATCTTAGGACTGCACCTGGGTTGTCCCTGTTATGTCCCAGACTGAAACTATTTTAATGAGTAAGCTTGGGTCTTCCTAGGGCACATCTTCTCCCCACCCTCATTTCTAAGGGATCCTTTTCCTTTATTTTGGAATGACCAATGTCATGAGTATTGTTTTCAAATTTTTGTTAATTTTTTTATAGTTCCATTTGGGATGATAATCTGGTTCCTTGTTTTTACATCTATGCCAGAAAATTGTTTGTTTACTATTTTTTTCATTTCTTATAGGTACCTAATTTTTTTTTTATTGAAGTACGATTGATATACAATCTTATATTGGTTTCAAATATACAACACAGTGGTTCAACATTTACCCATATTATTAAATTCTCACCCCCTCTAGTGCAGTCACTATTTATCAACATAGAAAGATGTTACAGAATCACTGACTATTTTCTCCATGCTGTAGTACTATCCCAGTGGCCAACTTATATTGAGTATCTTTGTGCCCCTTTATGCCCCTCCCACCTCCCACCAACCCATCCCAACCCCTCCCCTCTGTGGTAACCACTAGTTACTTCTCACCATCTATGAGTCTACTCCTGTTTTGTTCAGTCTGTTTTGCTTTGTTTTTATATTCCACAAATAAGTGAAATCATACAGTATTTCTTTCTCTGTCTGGCTTATTTCATGGAGCATATACCCTCTAGATATATCCATATTGTTGCAAATGGCAGAATTTCTGTTTTTATGGCTGAATAATACTCTATTGTGTATATGTACTACATCTTCATTATCCATTCACCTATTCATGGACACTTATGTTGCTTTCACATCTTGGCTATTGTAAATAATGCAGCAGTAAACATAAGGGCGCATATATCTTTTTGGATCAGGGATTTTTGTTTTCTTTAGGTAAATTCCTAGAAGTGGAATTATTGGATCATATGGTGTTTCTACTTTTAGTTTATAAGGAACCTCCATAACACTTTCTACAGTGACTGCACCAATTGACATTCCCACTGACTGTGAAGGAGGGTTGCCTTTCCTCTACATCCTCACCAACATTTGTTATTTCTTGTCTTGTGGACAGTGGCCATTCTAATTGGTGTGAGATGATACTTCACTGTGGTTTTGATTTGCATTTCCCTGATGATAAGTGATGCAGAGAATCTTTTAATGTGCCTGTTGGCCATCTGTATTTATTTTTTGGAGAAATGTTTGCTAAAGTCCTTTGCCCACTTTTTTTTTTTTTTGAGAGGGCATCTCTCATACTTATTGATCAAATGGTTGTGAACAACAATAAAATTCTGTATAGGGGACTCAATGCACAATCATTAACCCACTTTTTAATTAGGTTATTTGTTCTTTTGGTGTTGAGGTGAAGGAGTTCTTTATATGTTTTGGATGTTAACCCCTAATACATAAATCACTAACAAATGTATTCTCCCATTTTATGGATGCCTTTTTGTTCCACAGATGGTGTCCTTGGCCATACAAAAGTTTTTAGTTTGATATAGTCTAACTTGTTCACTTTTGTTTCCCTTGTTCTGGAAGATGTGTCCAGGAAAAAATTGCTCACACTTATTTTCAAGACATTTTGCCTATGCTTTCTTCTAAAAGTGGTCTTAGAATGTCTTCTAAGGGTGTCTCACATTCAAGTCTTTGATCCACTTCAAGTTTACTTCTGTGTATGGGAAAAGCCAAGATGGCAGCGTGAGTAGGACCATGGAAATCTCCTCCCAAAAACATATATATTTTTTAAAATACAACAAATACAACTATTCCTAAAAGAGAGACAAGAAGACACAGGCCAACAGCCAACCTACATCTACACCTGAGAGAACCCAGCACCTCACGAAGAGGGTAAGATACAAGCCCCGGCCTGGCGGGACCCGAGCTCCCCTCATCGCAGCTCCCGGCAGGAGGAGAGGAGTCAGAGCAGGGAGGGAGAGGGAGCCCAGGACTGCTAAACATCCAGCCCTAGCCCTCCGCACCAGAGCGCAGCCACACAGTGCATGGTGTGCTGGATACTAGGGAAATGGAACAGTAAAACCTGCGAGCGGGTCCCCACAGCCAGCACCCCTGGGACAAAGAAAAGTGAGTGATTCTTGAAAGTCTTAAAGGGACAGGGGCCTCACAGCTGGATGGAAGGTCACAGGACACTCAGCCTAGCAGTTGGGAATCCCAGGGAACTCTGGGTGCACTAACCCCCTGTATGGCAGTGCAGCTCTGAGGCCCATCATGGCAATAAACAGCCTCCTGCCCGTTCCCCCTCCGGCGCAGCCCTGCCATTGCATAGCAGCAGTGTGAAAGCAGCCACGCCCACAGCAACCACGGAGCTTACTCCACAGCAGCTGGGCAAGAATCAGAGATCCCATCTGTGTGCAACTGCCCAACACAAGCAGCTAGGGGTTGCCATTCTCCCAGGAAAGGAAGGATGGGAGCAAGTAGAAAGGGACTTGGTTCTCCCAGCTGACACATGTGCCAACTGCCTATGACTACCTCTCTCACCATGAAAAGGCAGAAGATTTGGATCCAGACCAGAATAACCCAGACATCCTCCCATGAGAGGGGATCTGGGGAGATATATTTAACCAATCTTCCTGAAAAAGAATTCAAAATAAAGGTCATAACCATGCTGATGGACTTGCAGAGAGATAGGCAAGAGTTAAGGAGGGGGAATACAGAAATAAAACAATCTCTGGAAGGACTTAAAAGCAGAATGGATGAGATGCAAGAGGCCATTAATGGAATAGAAATCAGAGAAAAGGAACACAGAGAAGCTGACACAGAGAGATAAAAGGATCTCCAGGAATGAAAGAGATATTAAGAGAACTGTGTGACCAATCTAAATGGAACAATATCGGCATTATAGGGGTACCAGAAGAAGAAGAGAGAAAAAGGGATAGAAAGTAGCTGTGAAGAAATAATTGCTGAAAACTTCCCCAAACTGGTGGCGGGTGGGGGGTAGATAATAGCCTCTCAGACCACAGAAGCACACAGAACTCCCAACACAAGGGACCCAAGGAGGACAATATCAAGACACATAGTACTTAAAATGGCAAAGATCAAACACAAGGACAGAGTATTAAAGGCAGCCAGAGAGATAAAAAAAGGTCACCTACAAAGGAAAACCCTTCAGGTTATCATCAGACTTCTCAACGGAAACCTTATAGGCCAGAAGAGAATGGCATGATATATTTAAAGCAATGAAACAGAAGGACCTTGAACCAAGGATACTGTATCCAGCACGATTATCATTTAAATATGAAGGAGGGATTAAACAATTCCCAGACAAGCAAAAGGTGAGGGAATTTGACTCCCACAAATGACCTCTACAGGGTATTTTAGAGGGACTTCTGTAGATGGGAGCACTCCTAAGGCTAAATAGATGTCATCACAGAAAATAAAATCACAGCAAAGAAAGCAGACCAATCAAATACTAACTAAAGGCAAAAAAAAGAAAAAATCAATTACCCACAATAGCAGTCAAAGGACACACAAAAGAGCACACACACAAAGAACACCTAACATACAAAGAATGGAGGAGGAGGAATAAGAAGGGAGAGAAATAAAGAATCATCAGACTGTGTTTATAATAGCTCAATAAGTGAGTTAAGTTAGACAATAAGATAGTAAAGAAGCTAACCGTCAACCTTTGGTAACCACAAGTCTAAAGCCTGCAATGGCAATAAGTACATATCTTTCAATAATCACCCTAAATGTAAATGGACTGAATGCACCAATCAAAAGACACAGAGTAATAGAATGGACAAAACTGCAAGACCCATCTATATGCTGCTTACAAGCGCAGACTAAAAGTCAAACCCAAAGACATGCGCAGACTAAAAGTCAAGGGATGGAAAAAGATATTTCATGCAAACAACAGGGAGAAAAAAGCAGGTGTTGCAGTACTAGTATCAGACAAAATAGACTTCAAAACAAAGAAAGTCACAAGAGATAAAGATGGACATTATTAATGATAAAGGGGTCAATCCAACAAGAGGATATAACCATTATAAATATATATGCACCCAATAAAGGAGCACTAACATATTTGATACTTCTGTGTATGGAGTTAGATAGTGATCCAGTTTCATTCTTTTATAGGTAGCTCTCCAGTTTTCCCAACACCACTTATTGAAGAAGTAGTCTTTTCCCTATTGTATATCATTACTCCTTTATCATTGTAGGAATATGGAAGTTCCAATGGCCAGGATGCTCATCTGAGCCTGATCTATTTTCCCACTGTGCATGTGCAATGATGTAATAATTGGCCTGTTGCACAGGTGCAGGTTTGCACACGTGTTGGCAATGAGCCATTATTGAATGTGTTGCTATATAAAGATATCCACCCAGTGCTCTGGGCAGAGAGGTGCTCCTGGTGAGGATAGATTGCAAACTTTTTGGATGTGGCTGGGATTCTAGTACTTGACCAGCAACCACAAATAAAGCTTGGCATAAGACCTTTTATTCAAAACATTCCATCATTGTTATTCCATCTCACCGAGTCTAGAGTGAACTTGCCTGGAGCTGGAAAACTCCAGTGTGACAATTATATATTAATTGACCATATATCTGGGCGCTCTGTTCTTTTCCATTCATCTACGGGACTGTTCTTGTACCAGTACCACACTATTTTGATTACTGTAGCTTTGTAGCATAGCTTGAAGTCAAGAAGCATAATATCCCCAGTTTTGTTCTCTCTCAGGATTGCTATGGATATTCTGGGTCTTTTGTGGTTCCATATGAATTTTAGAACTATTTGTTCTAGTTTGTTGAAGAATGCTGTTGGTATTTTGATAGGAATTGCATTGAATCTGTAGATTGCTTTAGGCAGGATGGTCATTTTGATAATATTAATTCTTCCTACCCAAGAGCATAGGATAGATTTGCATTTGTTGGTGTCTTTTTAAATTTCTCTCATCAGTGTCTTATAGTTTTCAGAGTAAAGGTCTTTCACCTCCTTGTTTAGGTTTATTCCTAGGTATTTTATTCTTTTTAATGCAAATGGAATTGTTTTCCTGATTTCTCTTTCTGCA
Organism: Manis javanica; assembly: GCF_040802235.1. Lineage (NCBI taxonomy): Eukaryota > Metazoa > Chordata > Mammalia > Pholidota > Manidae > Manis > Manis javanica. Next base: position 77,157,340 of record NC_133161.1, read on the forward strand.
GTTTGTTGTTAGTATATAGGAATGCAACAGATTTCTGTGTATTCTGCAACTTTGCTGAATCCAGTTATTAATCAAATAGATTTTTGGTGTAGTCTATGGTTTTCTATGTATAATATCAAGTCATCTGCAATAGTAACAGTTTAATTTCTTCCTTATTCCTTTGGATGCCTTTTTTCTCTTTGTGTTTTCTGATTGCCGTGGCTAGGACCTCCAGTAAATTTTGAATAAAAGTGTGAATGTGGACATCCTTGTCTTGTTCCTGATCTTGAAGGAAAAGCTTTCAGCATTTTGCAATTCAGTATGATGTTAGGTGTGGGTGTTGTATATGGCTTTTATTATGTTAAAGTAAATACCCTCTATTTTGTTAAGAGTTTTTATCATGGACGGATGGTGAATTTTGTCTGCTTTTTCTGCATCTCTTGAGGTGACCATGTGATTTTTATACTTCTTTTTGTTAATGTGGTATATGACATTGATACAAATTTTGTACCATCTGTGCATCCCTGGAATAAATCCTACTTGATCATGATAGATGATCTTTTTGACGTATTTTTGAATTCAGTTTGCTAATATTTTGTTGAGTATTTTTGCATTTTTGTTCACCAGGGATATTGGTCTGTAATTTTATTTTTTTGTGGTGTCTTTGTCTGGATTTGGTATTAGAGTGATGGTGGCCTCATAGAATGAGTTTGGAAGTAGTCTCTCCTCTTCTACTTTTTGGAATACTTTAAGAAGAAAAGGTGTATATTGTCTTCAAATGTTTGGTATAATTCAGCTGTGAAGCCAACTGGTCCTGGAATTTTGTTTGTTGGGAATTTTTTATTATGAAACTAATTTAATTGCTCATAATTGGTCTGTTCAGAATATCTGTTTCTTCCTGGGTCAGTCTTAGAAGGTTGTATCTTCTAGGAATTTGTCAGTTTCTTCTAGGTTGTCCAGTTTATTGGCATATACTCTTTCATGGTATTCTCTAATAATTCTTTGTATTTCTGTGCTGTCTGTTCTGACTATTCCTTCTTCCTTTCTGATTCTGTTCATGTGTATACTCCCTTTTTCTTGTTATGTCTGGGTAGGGGTTAATCTATTCTGTTTATTTTTTCAAAGAACCATGTCTTGGTTTCATTAATGTTTTTCTATTGTTTTATTCTTTTATTTATTTCCACTCTGATATTTATTATGCCCCTCCTACTGACTTTTGGTTTCATTTGTTCTTCTTTTCCTAGTTTCTTTAATTGTGAGTTTATGTTTTATTTGTGATTGTTCTTTTTTCCTGAGGTAGGTCTGCATTTCTGTTTATTTCCCTCTTAGAACTGCCTTTGCAGCATCCCATAAGTTTTGGACTGTTGAATTTTTGTTTTCATTTGTCTCCATGTATTGTTTGATTTTTTAAAAATTTGTTCATTGATCAATTGATTATGTAGAAACATGTTTAGCTTCCATGTGTTTAAAGGATTTTTTTGGTTTCTTTATGTAATTTATTTCTAGTTTCACAGCATTGTGGTCTAAGAAGCTGCTTGCTACAGTTTCAATCTTTTTGGATTTACTGAAGCTCATTTTTTTGCCTAGTATATGATCTATCCTGGAGAACGTTCCATGAACACTTGAGAAAAATGTGTATCCTGCTGCTTTTGGGTGGAATGTTCTGTAGTTATTTGTTAAGTCCATCTGATCTAATGTGTTGTTCAATGCCTCTGTCTCCTTACTTATCTTCTTTCTGGTTGATTTATTGATGTTAGTGGTGTGTTAAAGTCTCCTAAAATGAATGTATTGCAATCTATTTCCCTCTTTAATTCTGTTAGTATTTGTCTTACATATTTAAGTGCTCCTATATTGGGTGCAAACATATTTATAATGGTTATATATCCTCTTGTTGGACTGACCCTTTTATCATTATGTAATGTCCTCTTAGTTACTTTCTTTGTTTTGAAATCTAGTTTGTCTGATATAAATACTGCTACTCCTGCTTTTATCTCCCTATTATTTGCATGAAATATATTTTTTCATCCCTTGAACTTTAGTTTGTGTATGTCTTTGGGTCTGAAATGAGTCTCTTGTAGACAGCAAATAGATGGGTCCTATTTTTTACTCATTCTGTCACTCTATATATTTCAATTGATACATTCAGTCCATTTACATTTAATGTAATTATGATAGGTATTTGCTTATTGCCATTTTATTGTTTTCTGGTTTTTATAACCCTTCTGTTCCTTTATTACCCTCTTAAACTCTTCTGTTGTTATTTGATGGTTTTCTTTAGTTTTGTGATTGGGTTCTTCTTTTTTAAGTTTTTTTGTATGTCTGTTATAGGCTTTAGGTTTGTGGTTACCATAAGATTCAAAGATAGATTCCTGACTATGTAACAGTCTATATTGTTTATTTCTTTATTTCAAACAAAATACATTTGATTTTCTAAGATTGATAACCTCCATTTCATTTAGCCCTCTTTCTGGTGTCTTTTGCTGTAATTTTGTTTGGAACATAATCCTCTGCCTCCTTATTTTGTCACGGTTTCTGTGTGTCTTCTTTTATATTAGATGGATCTGCTATACTCCCTAGTCTTGAGAATAATGACTTTATGAAGAAGGTGCCCTGCAGTGCTCAGAAGCCCAAGACTCTTTATTGTCCAGTGTCTGGTTCTCTTTTGTGGTGAAGTCCCAGTTGCTGTTGGTGGCAATGGGTGGAGCCATCTGTCTGTCTGCCAGCAGTGGTCTCAGTTCACTGTGGCTGGCAGTTTGCCTCAGTTGGCCCTTTTGATCAGAGCAGTGGCTTCTGCTAGGTCTGTTGCAGGTGGGGCCACTCCTGTCTGCCCTAATGTGATGATGCTGCTGCTGGGTTAATGGAGTGGACGGGGTGTTTGTATGGCACTGGGGTAGGGCTGAGTGCAGCAAGCACCACTGGGCTTTGCTGCCCATGGGAGGAAGGAGCTCTTGGAGCTGGTTTCTGCAGGTGCCTCCCCAGATGGGCTGAGAAAGCTGGGAGAGTCACCCTCTGCCTGCCAGGCAACAAAATCTGACACTGCTGGGCCAAGTTGGCTGGCATACTGGTGATGCATAGGGAGGCACCTTGGGTCTGAGCCACTAGTGAAGGGGATGGAGAGTCTGGGGCTCCAGACAGTGTCTGACCTGTTGGGCAGGTGGAGGGCTGGGGAGGCATTGCCTATCTTCCCTTTTTCCTTTGGAGACAGCACTGTTCAATCTTTACCCTCTGGCATCCCTCCCACTGTTGGAAAATTTTTCAAACTGCTGCCTGTGCTTTGGGACTTAGCAGACCAGCAGAGCATGCCTGTCCTCTGCAAGTGCCTGGAGTCTCAGACTCCCAGGGTGCTCTGACTATCCCTGGTGTCCAGCCCTGTTAATTACCAGAACTCATAGTCATCTGGACTCATGCTCCCAGAGCAGATCTCCAGGGCCATGTGTGTGGAGTTCCTAAGCACTATCTCCTTCCTGTTCCTGTCCTCTTCCTCCTCCCTGTAGGCTGGGATGGAGGAGGGGCTTGGGTCCCATTCTGTTGTGGCTCTACCACTTTACCCTTTTCTGTGCGGTCTTTTTCAAAAATCAAATATATTTTGATTTTTTGTAAATTACATATGTATAATTTGCATTCACTTTTGAAATTTTTACTTATTGCTCTACTGCATGTGTATCATTCCTTTTGGCTTTCACTATTATATTTCTGGATATTTTATCTGAGTAGGTCTTATGATTCTTCAATTATGCATTTGGGTCTTTATTTGGTTCTTCAAATCCATATAGTTCTAGTCCATTCTCTTCTGTTATAATTTATTTCATATTCTGCCTATTCTTCCATCTGGAAATAACTGTTATAAATATGCTACAAATCTTATGTCTTTCTTCCTATTCCCTATATATTTATCATTTTATGCCTTATCAATGCATATCTCATATCTAACAGTTCTCTTCAGTTTTTAAAAAATCTTCTTATGCTATCATTTTAAAAAGCACTGTCTCTGTTTTTCATATCTAGATAAGCATTTTACCTTCTTACATGAAGTTTTAAAGTTTTGCTCTCTTATGGAATTCTTGTCCTTGTCATGTTTGGTCCAGGATTGGGATTTAAGTATTCACAGGTCTTTTTATTTTTCCCATCTATGGCATAAAAAAAGAAAAACTTCATTTTATAGTTTTTCTGCTTCATTTCAAAAATTATATATCATTTCAAGTGCCCTGGCTTTATGTGTGATCTTACAGCTTGCCTACATTTAAAGCCATATCACTCTTCTCCATATTCCAGACAAAAACCAAGCCCTCTGTTTGGTTACTATCTTTGGCTGATGCTGGGCAAGAGTCACCAGTGTCAACAACTCGAGTCCTCCACTTTGGGATTCTTTTTTTCTTTTCTTAAATTTGAGGCAGAGCTTTCCTTTTGCCATTTTTTAAAATTAGATATATAATGAATTTTAATCAGAGCTTATCAACAGTTTTTATGAATTTTTGCCTATATAGTGATCCACACGAAGCCGTATGTTAAGGTTGTCAGAAAACTTTATATAACTTTTACAAATCTTCTTTAATTTATTCCTTAAAACAATCCAGTGAATATGAGTTGTTAGAGGAAACAAAACTGGGGTTTTGCCATTTTAACTGATTTGACCAAAATCACATAATCAATAAGTGTTTTAACTATGATTCAAATCCAGGTCAATGGCCCTTTTGGTTATGCACTTAGCAATTATTCCTTACAATAATAGCTTTAAGAAACAGGGTATTTCATCTGTCTTACAATATTCTTTCTAAGAGGAAAGAACCACGATTATTTGACCTATACTTGACAACTGAGTCTGAATATATCCTATGTTCTTAGCAATTTAAGAGTCTTATGAAACTTCCTCAAATTATTTGTATTGAAAAGGGTATGTTATAAAGGAAAGGCATAAAGAATAATGTTATGATATTAGATATTGGCAAGTAGATCAAACTTTGCTTCAAAATTGTAATATTTTAAATTCCACAGATGGCTAATGGAGAACTTTCTCTCATGAAAATTCTTTAAATTTAATTTAATTTGTGATGTGCTAAAATCAGACTATTTGAATTTATCTATGATGAGTGTTTGATTGATTGTGCTTTGCCTATTCGTCTTGAATTAAATAAGCTTCCTTTGCGATTTATTCTCTTCTTGATTCAGTGTGCTATTAGGTACCACTTCTGTCATTTGCATTTAAAGGAATGAATCCTTAAAGCTCTCATGAGTGTTTTTCTTCAATAGTTGAAGGTTGGTTACTCAGTGAATGAGGTTAGAGTTAATGGTTTATTATTATTATTATTATTATTATATTATTGTCATGTCCTCACACCAAAAAATAAAGTTCAAGTTATCTTCTTTAAATATTGATATTGCCTCTATAATGTTCCTCTTTTATTCTGCAGGATTTTGCAAAGAGTTTCTCAAAATCATATATAAACTTCAAAAGCTCTCACTGAAGTAATACAGAAAGAACTAAATATTCCATTTTCTGATATACTCACTGATTATCTGAAGTTCTAAGTCAGATTGAATCTTACTTTCTCATCCATTCCCAATTAATTTAGAAGATAACTGTTCATTTTATTAACAAAAATGCTCTAATAAAGATAGAAATTTCTTTCTATGCATCAAAGTTTATCCTATATATTTTCCAATTGTCTTACAGCAATTGATAGAGTTGCATAGCATACCTTCTGCATGATTATCAACAAGAATGATTGTATCATTGACAGGAAGACACTGAAGGGCATAGGGGATGGAAATGTTCCACTGGAACAAAAATTACAGAAGATTATGAAAATAGCTACACAAAACAGGAATTTGTCCAGAGGTCAAATTCTAGGTCCCTAAATATCTCACTTTTAGGTATGTGAGGTTTAAGTGATTCTACTTATGCCTTGTCCAACTCTCTGTCTTAATTACTCTGGAGTCTTGAATGTTTCTATCTTATTTCACCAGGTTCTGGGCACAAGAAAATCCAGAGCAATTATTGAGTATTCTCATTGAGACTGAATGAAATGAAAGTCAATCACCTAAAAGCACTGCTCAGTGGATCCTGTCTTTAGACCTTTCTCAAGTCCATTCCTGTACTGTCATATGGAATGTCAGAACTTTATTCAATTCCAGTGGCAGGCCTAACCACCATACTAATTGCCAACATAATCTTGACTAATTTTTCAGAGATTAGTCTAAATATTGATTAGTTTAACCAATCACTGTAACACCATAATTTTTGCCAGTTTACTTACAGACAAGAGCCATAGGCCAAGAATAGGAGGATTAAATCTAAATTCATAATGACATTACTGAGCCATTGAATTAACTAATGTTGGATCTCCCTATTTTAGTGTACTTAATTTGAAATAATAAGTCACTATAAATTCAGGAACTGTTCACTGGATAATATTTCAGGAATAAATATTGTTAGAAATTATATTTATTAATAAAATGTGTTAATAGAAGAAAATTGTACATCACTGAAACTTTCTGTATCTTAAACCATAAGCAAAAGTATGTAAACATATATACATAATACTTAATAACTGTCTTATTCATTAATAAATATAGTGGGAACTCAAAAGCTTTGTGGAATGAATAAATTTCTTTATGCACTGATGACTTCATGCCTTTTTACCTTGATGAATCCCAATATTCCTGAACTCTTCTTGATTACAGAACAACTTGTTAGTTAAGAATTCATGAGAATATATCATGTTTTGAGAAAAGTAGTACACAGTGTCATCGAGGATCCTTACTGAGGCTCCAGGAAGCTATGCTTCCAAGCTTCAGGTAAAAGTTTGTTTTAACAAGGCTCCAACTACCATTCTCTACTCCTTAAATTCTCTTCCACTCTTGCTGACTTCTCTTTTCACTAGCTTTTTGAATAGCAGACCAAAAAATCAGAAATTCCCTCATCATGATAAGGCAGAAATGATGACTACATCCATACTGTGATTTATATTATGGTAGAAAATCCTTGCTGCTTCTAAATATCTGGCTCCAACTAGTCGTATCCAAGTTTGTATTTTAGAAGAAGAATGGTGAACATCCATTTAAAATGGACATCCATTTTAGGAAGGCACAGAGAAGTAAGTTAGTCATTGCATATTATGCCAAATGCAAATATTTGTTTCTTAGCTTAAATTAAGCAGAGCACAGTATGATTTGAGCTGGGATATTCAAATTAGGAGTGATCAGTTTTTCTGCAACCCAAAAATAAATTTGAAGAGGATATCCAAGCAGGCTTGTGGTAGTGGAGCAAAGGTGAGTCAAGGGAATGTACAAGTCAGCTCAATGTCTACCTTTTAAAAAAAGTCACTTGACCAGAACATAGAGGAAAGGGACAGAGGCACAAATAATTCTTAATTTCAGATTTCTCAAGGGTGCTAGCATTTGCCCAGAGGCTTGAAGTAGAAAATTAAAAAAAAAAATACGTTAAAGTAACAGCAAAAACTGGAGTTCCCTAGAAACATATGGAGAAAAATAGCCGAAAGGTTGCTTTTTGGAAGGGGGGCATTGGTTTGAGTTTTTAAAATGTCAGTTTTTTTGGCTTATTGGTACAGTGTTTCTATGAAAGTGAGAAATAAAATTAAATAACATATCAAATTGCAAGCCCTTCCTAAATGTGACTACATAGCATAAAGATTTACCTTGCTTTGATGAGATAAGCTCTGTGGGAGATGAATTCCAAAAGTATTAGGTATAGAAAAAGGGGTATCTAGGGAGCTCTTTATCATTTAACTAGAAAATGAAATTAGATAGAAAAGTTAAAAATAAACTTGTTAGTAGGAGAAAAGCACTCAATGTCATTTTGTTTATTAAAAGAACATGCTTCTCAACAAAAGAAGCATTTCCTTCAAAAAAACTAATATTTAATCAGAGTAAACTGCTTTAGCATTTTGCAAAAGTTACATATGGTGTCCTCCTCTGTTTGTGTGCTGTATTAGTGTAAAGCATTATTTCAGTTTTGCCAAAGGTATTACTTTTATTCTTTGTATTTAGTCATAGGAGAATATATTCTCTCATTCTGTTTAATGATACTGTGCTTTTACAAA